>NW_026779262.1:0-128817 GCF_030144855.1 Hypanus sabinus
TGAAGGGGGCCTGTCTATGTGTCGGTGTGGGATGAATGGTCAGAAGGGTGTGGGGCCACTGGCGGGACGGAGAGTGGTTGGGGTACTGTGGGTGATATGACGTGGGTGGATGGGCAATGGGTAAATTACGTTGTCAACGAGGGTGGAACTGGTCCAGTGAATCAGACAGCTCAGCTCGCATGTCCTTTCAGGAGGCCACAATTCTCTCATCATCTTAATCACTGACTAATCTTCCTGTTAACATTGAGTTTGTTACAGAGCCCCAGAGCCTGGGAATGGCTGGGTGGTAGGAGGCAGAGGGGGATGGTGAGAGGCTGTTTCTTGGACTCGAGTTCCATGCTTAGTGACGTTCCCTGGGGTTACACCCATTGCTACTTGTAATCTATGTCAATAATTTGGTTGAGAAAGTACACGGTATGGGTAGAGAGTCTGCAGCAAGTTCAAACAATTACTGTTTTTGAAAGACAGTCAGTAAAAACACTCCCCTCTCTTTCCCTCTCCCCACTCAGATCTGACCAAAAGCTACTTCAGAGGATGCAGGATCTTTTACTGAGTAACCACTGTGAGGGAATGGGAGTGGTTTCAAAGGGCTGGGCTGCTGGAAGCACATTACCAGACCTGGAGAGATTGCAACTGGGTCTGACAGAGGCATAACTGGTTCTGCTGGGCACATTCAGTCTCACTCCCAACTATTTCCTCCCTTCCTTTGTACAGGTATGTAATGTCTAAAGGACCAGTGTTTGAGTAAATGAGACTCACCAAACTTTCTCCTGACTGAATCACCGGAATCTCCGAGTCAGATGGGTTCTCTCCAGTTGATGCTCTCAGTCCTCGGGCTGGTTCACTTGTTGCTGTTCCCTCGACTTCAGTCGTGGTTTGCCTCCAGTTGGGGTTTTTCTTCAAATAAATCTCTCACCACAGGTCGAACTTTAAACAGAGAGACAATGAAGCACATTAATAATGAAAAGGAGAACTAAACATTTCTGTGTAATGTTACTAAGAACAAAACTCACTGAAATTTAAACACTGAAGGCAGATGTAATGATCTCAGTAAACAATCTTTTATTGTCCCTCACATGTCACAGACGATATGGGATAAGAAGGAGCCATCATTCAGTCACGGTAAGACATACGACACAGGAACAGAATTAGGTGATTCAATCCATCTGGTCTGTCCACCATTCAACCAGGGCTGATTTTTATTCCAACAACATATTCCTGCCTTCCTCCTGTAACCCTGAAGCTACTCAGCAATCATCAATATATTAATCTTCACAAATATACTGTTACGTATTCAGGCAACAATAAATATATGAGTTCGGCAAGGGTTTCTTATAACAAACAACACGTTTATTAAACACAGAAAACAAACCCCCCAAAAGTAAACAAACACTACCGTAACCGGAAACAGCTGCTGAGCGGCTGTTCAAACAGTTCGTAAAGTGATATTCCAAAACAGTTCTTTGAAGTGATATTCCAAAACAGTTCTTAAAGTGACATTGCCAAAAGTTCGATATGCTCACAGTCCATTTAAAAGGAGAGACTTTACAGGACGATTTAAATTCTCTTTCACGTCGCTTGCTTCGATCCCCGACGTCGAAATTCCCACGAAGAATTTACGAAACAGAACGGCTTAAAGGCACTGACCTTTCCTTCTCCACTACCTTCAATCCTTTCTAGGTAAACCTAGGGATTAACACGAAGATAGTCAACGAAATCCTTCCAAATAAGGATCAAACAAAGGTCGCCCCCGTTTCACCGTAGAAAGCGATTCTCCTCGATCTTTAACTTCCAACCTTGAATCTTCACTCTCCTTTAATTCTCAAACTAACAGAATCATAAAGAACCTGTTGGCATTAACCTTTTAAACTTAGGCATTAAATAAAAACTTCATCCTTCAACTAAACTGCGTCATCACTTCAAACACGCAGTGGCATGAAGTCAACTTGGCAAATCCAGCCACGAACTGCCCCTCCTCACAGGGTGGGGTCTACCTTTTATAACCTGTAAAAAAAACCCATCACATGATCTCTACTGGCGGGAAAATGACGTCATTCCACCATCGCAAGACCATTACCTCAAGTCCAGTACAGCTTCAACCCCAGTCACATGACAAGGGCACCACTGTCATGTGTCACGAGTACGTAACACCTCCCTCCAAAAAAAAAACATTTTTGGTCTGACAAGAACAAAAATTTTTAACAATTGCTTACAAGATAAACAAAGGTATAAATTTTATAACATATACAATACACAACACCATCATATAACAGCTTATAAGTCACAATACAGTAGGAGTGTTACAATTGAAAAAAAAACACTCCAAAAAAAAAATTACAGTGTACATTCAACATCGAGATAGACAATCAGCAACCACATTATCTTTACCTTTAATATGTGTTATCACAATATTGTACTCTTGTAACATCAAACTCCAATTTAATAACCTTCTGTTTTTGTTTTTCATCTTACTCAGAAAAACTAACGGATTATGATCAGTGTAAACAATAAGTGGTTTCTGAGTTGTACTAACATATACCTCAAAATATTCCAAAGCTAAAACAAGAGATAACAATTCTTTCTCTATTGTCGAATAATTTCTTTGATGCTTATTAAATTTCTTAGAAAAGTAAGCTACTGGATGATCAACCTCATCACCCTCATTCCTTTGCATTAATACTGCTCCTGCAGCCTCATCACTAGCATCCACAGCCAATGAAAAAGGTTTTCCAAAGTCAGGTGCCTTAAGCACAGGTTGTTGACATATCATTGTTTTCAATTTTTCAAATGCTTCTTGACAAGGCACCGTCCATACAAACTTCTCATTCTTCCGCAGAAGGTTAGTTAATGGAAGGGCAACATTAGCAAAATTCTTACAAAATTTCCGATAATATCCTACCATTCCCAAAAACCTTCTGAGAGTTTTTTTCCCCGTTGGAGTGGGAATCTCTAAAATTGCCTGAACTTTTGCCTGAACAGGAGCTACCTTACCTTGACCCACAACATAACCAAGGTAAGTCACAGTGGCATGTCCAAATTCACTCTTAGCTAAATTAATAGTTAAGTTAGCTTTTGAAAGCCTTTCAAACAATTTCTCCATCGCAATAATGTGTGCTTCCCAAGTATCATTTCCTGTCACTAAATCATCAATATAAGCATCAGTATCTTTCAATCCCTGAATCACAAAGTTAATCATCCTCTGGAAAGTACCTGGGGCATTCTTCATCCCAAATGGAAGAACATTATACTCATATAACCCAGATGGAGTTACAAATGCAGAAATCTCTCTACCTCTGTCCGTTAATGGAACACACCAATACCCTTTCAATAAATCAATCTTTGTAAGGAACTTTGCCTTTCCAACTTTATCTACACAATCATCTACTCTAGGAATTGGATATGCATCTGTTTTCGTTACAGCATTCACCTTCCTATAATCCGTACAAAACCTAATACTACCATCTGGTTTTGGCACCATAACACATGGCGAACTCCAATTCGAGTTAGAATGTCTAATGATATTATTCTCTAACATATATTCAATTTCTTTCTCAGCAAGTTCACATTTTTCCATGTTCATCCTATATGGATGTTGTTTA
This sequence comes from Hypanus sabinus, assembly GCF_030144855.1. Taxonomy (NCBI): domain Eukaryota; kingdom Metazoa; phylum Chordata; class Chondrichthyes; order Myliobatiformes; family Dasyatidae; genus Hypanus; species Hypanus sabinus. The sequence goes on from NW_026779262.1 coordinate 3,600, forward strand.
ATAGGTTTGGCATCCCCAACATCTACATCATGTGAAGCTATAGTAGTCCTTCTCGGAACATCTGGAAACAACTCCCTATATTTAAAAATCAACTCCTTCATCTGTTGTCTCTGATCTAACTGTAAATGTGCTAATTTTTCATCAATATTTTCCAGAATGGTTGAATTTGGTAACCTAACAGAAACAATGTTGGATTTAGAATGAAAGTCAGATGAATCATCTATCATGTTCCTAGTTAAATCAAACTCATTCTCACTAACCACAACAGTCACAGTATCAGATTGTTTCTCAAAATATGGTTTCAACATATTTATATGGCAAAGTTGTGTTGACCTTCTACGATCTGGAGTTTTTACCACGTAATCCACATCATTAATTTTAGACACAATTTCATAAGGACCATGAAATCTAGCTTGTAAAGGATTTGTCTGCACTGGGAAAAGAACCAACACCTTATCTCCAGGCTTAAACATCCTCATCCTAGCGTCTTTATCATACCAAGTCTTCATTTTCTCCTGAGCCAACTTTAAATTTTCCTTAGCTAAGCTACAAGCTTTATGTAACCTGTCCTTAAATTTCAACACATAGTCCAACAAATTAGTATGTACTTCCTTATTAATCCACTGTTCTTTCAACAAAGCTAAAGGTCCTCTAACTCTATGCCCAAACACAAGTTCAAATGGACTAAAACCTAAAGATTCCTGTACCGATTCCCTTACTGCAAATAAAAGTAAGTTTATACCCTCATTCCAGTCACTTTCATTTTCCACACAAAATGTCCTAATCATATTCTTGAGGGTAGAATGAAACCTCTCCAAGGCACCCTGCGATTCTGGAGGTATGCAGACGAAGTGATTTGCTTAGCTCCCAATTTATAAACTATCTGTTGAAACAATCCAGACATAAAATTACTGCCTTGATCAGTTTGTATCTCCTTAGGTAATCCAAAATAAGTAAAAAAAAATTATAAGGGCCTTTGTCACAGTCTTAGCTTTTATATTCCTAAGTGGTACTGCCTCTGGAAACCTAGAAGAAGTACACATGATAGTCAACAAATACTGATAACCAGTTTTTGTCTTTGGTAATGGACCAACACAATCTACAATAACTTTAGAAAATGGTTCACCAAATGCTGGGATAGGTTGTAATGGAGCTACTGGTGTAACCTGATTTGGTTTACCCGCAATTTGACAAGTATGGCACGTTTTACAAAACATCGCCACATCTTTTCTTAGACCAGGCCAGTAAAAATGTTTTAAAATCTTGTCCACAGTTTTCCTTACCCCTTGATGTCCACCTAAAGGCACACTATGAGCTAAATTCAAAATCTCATTTCGATAAGCTTTTGGAACAACTACCTGGTAAACAACATTCCAATCCTCACTTGCAGGAATTGTAGGCGATCTCCACTTCCTCATCAACACTCCTTTTTCCAAGTAATATCCTACTGGCACCTTATCAATTTCACTATCTAGTAAAACCTGCTCTTTTAATTTTATAATCTCAGAGTCTCTATTCTGCTCTGCTATCATCTCCTTCCTAGACAAAGATAAATCTTTATAGTCAGACTTACTCCCAGAATCTTGTTCAAACAACGAAGATAAGAAAGTCTCTGACACATCCTCAAAACTCGAATCCTGAGTTGAACAGTCCTGAATAACAACCTCATTCTGCGCATCAATCTTTTTAGCCATAGCTCTAGTCACAACACAGGAAGAATCTGTGTTAGAATTCAACTCTGGTTCCTCTGACTCCATTGTCAAATGCACTTCAGGAAAAACTTGTCCACCTGCCAAGTCATTACCTAACAATAAAGAAATACCATTCACAGGTAAGCTATGCTGTAATCCTACTTTAACAAATCCTGTAACTAACCCTGACTTTAAATTTACTTTATGTAAATGTACAGGCATAAAATCACTTCCAACACCTCTTATGTAATTTACCTCACCAGTATCAGACTCTTCATTAAACTTCAACACACTGTCTAACATCAGTGATTGAGAAGCACCAGTATCCATAAGGATTTTTATTGGCACCAGAGTAGATCCTTCCTTCAAGGGTACAAACCCTTCAGTTACAAAATGATCATATCCCTTTCTAACTTGGTCAGACTCTAACAAAGCCTCATTTGTTTTTATCAAACCCTGTAACTTTACAGGTTCTTCAGTATGTTGCACACAAGCATCTGGAACTGCTTTCTTCTCTTTCTTTTTCAATTTGAAACAGTTAGCTATTACATGGCCAGGCTTCTTACAATAGTTACAAGTAAGACCAAACTGTCTTTCCTTCACAGGCTTTCCTTTCTCATTAACTTTCTCATTAACCTCCGATTTAATTTCAAATTTATCTGGAGTCTCCGTGTTATTTTTCCTCTTAAAAATTCTGTCCTGAGGAAATTTGTTCTTATGGATCAAAACATACTCATCAGCTAATCTAGCACAGTCCTGCAATTTATCAGTATCCTTCTCATTTAAGTAGGTCCTTACTTCAACAGGAATGCTTCTTTTAAATTCCTCCATTAAAATCAGCTCTCTCAATGTATCATAGTCCCCATTTACATTTTTAGAAGAAACCCATCTCTCAAAACACATAGCTTTATCATAGGCAAATTTCACATAAGTTTTTTCCACAGACTTTTTCAAACTTCTGAATCTTTCCCTATATGCTTCTGGGACTAACTCATATGCGTTTAAAATATGACTCTTTACAATATCATAATCAAGTGCTTGCGCAGCTGTTAAAGCTGTGTAAACTTGTTGTGCTTTGCCTTTAATTACACTCTGTAACAACACTGACCATTTATCTTTCGGCCACTCTGACATCCGAGCAATAGTTTCAAAATGTTGAAAATACCTTTCCACTTCTGTTTCACTAAATGGAGGGACCAATTTAATTTCTTGACTAGCAACAAACGTTTTTTTTAGAACCAGAAGACTGATTTCCAGTCCTTAATTCCTCCATTGCATATGCAAATTCTCTCTGCTTTTGTTCCGCCTCCAATTTACACCTCTCCAAATCAGCTTTACTTTGTTCCAATTTCATTTGTTCGATTTGCAACTGCATCTCCAGATTACTGATTGGAAACGACTCTAAAATCGATTCATCAGAAACACCCGAATCCACATAGTGTGACGCGATTTTTCTCTGTATCACAGCCTTAGAAGTAGTCTGCAAAATACCTTTAAGTCGCAATCTACTAGCTATCTCAAACACCTCAGTTTTTTTCGCCTTCGCCAACACCTCTGCAGCTGGCGAAGCCAGAAACTCATCAATATTCATTGCTGCCGAATACCACAACAAGCCAAACAAAAGAACCGAGTAATCCTCGTTTCCAAAACACCGATTTAAAAGTTAGCAAGCATGTAAACTCAAAAGATTCAATCCCGGACGAGCCCCCATATTTAATGTTACGTATTCAGGCAACAATAAATATATGAGTTCGGCAAGGGTTTCTTATAACAAACAACACGTTTATTAAACACAGAAAACAAACCCCCCAAAAGTAAACAAACACTACCGTAACCGGAAACAGCTGCTGAGCGGCTGTTCAAACAGTTCGTAAAGTGATATTCCAAAACAGTTCTTTAAAGTGATATTCCAAAACAGTTATTAAAGTGATATTGCCAAAAGTTCGATAGGCTCACAGTCCATTTAAAAGGAGAGACTTTACAGGACGATTTAAGTTCTCTTTCACGTCGCTTGCTTCGATCCCCGACGTCGAAATTCCCACGAAGAATTTACGAAACAGAACGGTTTAAAGGCACTGACCTTTCCTTCCTCACTATCCTCAATCCTTTCTGGTAAACCCAGGGATTAACACGAAGATAGTCAACGAAATCCTTCCAAATAAGGATCAAACAAAGGTCGCCCCCGTTTCACCATAGAAAGCGATTCTCCTCGATCTTTACTTCCAACCTTGAATCTTCACTCTCCTCTAATTGCGAAATAACAGAATTATAAAGAACCTGTTGGCATTAACCTTTTAAACTTTAGGCATTAAATAAAAACCATCCTTCAACTAAACTGCGTCATCACTTCAAACACGCAGTGGCATGAAGTCAACTTGGCAAATCCAGCCACGAACTGCCCCTCCTCACAGGGTGGGGTCTACCTTTTGTAACCTGTAAAAAAAAACCCATCACATGATCTCTACTGGCGGGAAAATGACGTCATTCCACCATCACAAGGCCATCACCTCAAGTCCAGTACAGCTTCAACCCCAGTCACATGACAAGGGCACCACTGTCATGTGTCACGAGTATGTAACACAATGACGTCACATTCAGGAAGGAATCACAGGAAGGAATGTTGGACAAAGACTAACGGGTTGACATCAGACTGGATCCATGATGAGAAAGGCTATTGAGTGATTATTCTGTGAAAAGAAAAGGCAAGCGCAGCATCAGTAATGTTACAGTCAGTGGGAATCAGAAGAACGCTGTGTAACAAATGCAGTTACGGACCGGAGCGGGACCCCTTCACTGAGTTACTGTGGGACAACGACATCTCTCCTGGAGAGATGCTCTCCGCAGGCGAGGGGAGCACTGACGTCACTCCCTCGGGGTGGGGAGTGTTCTGTTGTGGAATGTGAATGAAGGAGCTTCATGATCCAGCTGCTCAGTCTATCAGCTGGTGAACAGGTGGCACCGGAGCGGAACATCAACCCTTGTTTTTTCAAAAGCTGTAAGTAACGTCATTCATTGCACAACCCGCTTACCCGTGACGGAGAATTCGTGTTTCCCATAAATTAGCAGGGTATCGTGCTCCGAGTCACACGCTGATGTGAACTGCACAACGGGAGAAAATTCAAAGCGATCGAACATGAGTCGACCGGCGATCCTACAGGTGAAAGACGTTTGTTACCCTGTTCTAGCGGTGTTTGGTTTACCCGGTAAGTCGTATTAATACAGTGTGTAACAGCTATTGGCCTTCGGCAGGACATTGATATTCTTTATGAAGTATGATCCGAAGATGCGCCGCAATGTGTCCATTATACAAGATGCTCAATAGGCGCTGTATCGTTCCCTGTCCACACGGCCGGTGAGGAGACTTTCCTCTGGACACAGGAGGCCGTCTCCTCATGTCCGGTGCAAAGGGAACCGAGGGATGCCATCGCTGAAATAGCAGTAGTGTTTCGCTCAGGAGGGAATGCATTTTCCATCGTGCCTGTTGGAGAATAAAAGTGTACTTCAACACTAAAAGCGGCCATTCGGCCCGCCATGGCGACCTGAACCTCTGTGGTCCTATCTACCGGCGCCTGACTAATATTCCCCTACCTCCCTCCCACCTTGGCCCTTTACAAGCTTATCTTACGTGGTACAATAGATCCCGCAACGTCCGCACCGCAGGGAGCTGTTTCCACACGCAGCAACCTCTGAGTAAATAACCTCTCTCAGATTACCCCCGAAGCATTTCAACTTACACGCGAATCCTATGATCGTTCAAAATAGTTTCACACAATATGAGAGGAAATGGCTGAAATTCATTGACACCAATTATACCCCTAATGTATACAAAGATTTCTCATTCCCGTCAGTATCCTTGAAAATATTTTGAACTCTGTCACGAATTTTGATATAATTCCCGTAGGAAGGTGAGTAGAAATTTAACCGATGCTACGAATTCGGCTTCAATTACATATTGTACAACTTCAAATGAATAACTCCACCCCAGTGCTCAGAGTCCTGATTTGTCACGGCCGATGTGCAAAATGATCTCTGTGTTTACCCAGTGTTTTACTTTAAATGAATGATGAATCTGTATTTACAGCTCCTTTTCTTTTATGCGGAGCACCTCACAACCTACCATTCACCATGCAATGGTAACCTGGTTTACCCTCCTGCAGGGCGGCACATTACCCAGGCTCCCAGTAAATTATACGGGCTGTTTCTCAGCCCGTTTCCAGCCGGTGAAGATCACACTGTGAAGTGCCTTTCCGTCCTGCCTCTGCTCACTCTCAGACCACCGGACCAAACAGAAATACATCCGAACATATTTCAGAAATAAGTTGTCACATTCACCAGTCTTCCTCCTTCAGGGATGTCTTTATCTGTTGTGTCTTTTTTTCTGTTGCAGCTAATTTGTTAACAATTATTATTCTGTCCCGGGGAAAATGCGGTCTTTCCAAATGCATCTCTGCCTACATGACGATGATGGCTGTGTCAGATCTATCGGTCATTCTCATCAATGTCCTTGTCTATGAGATTTTAATATTCCGCCTGTCAAGTTCATTTCTGCAGTATACGGAAGTCCTTAAAGCAACGATCTACGTGCTGGCGGTCACTCTGGAACACGGTGGCCTTCACCTGTGATCGATATGTTGCCATATGTTGTCAGAAGTTTAAAACAAAATACTGCAGAGTGAGGACAGCCAGAATCCTGGCAGCAGTAATACTGGCGGGGCTTTGTTTGGAGAATATACCCCTCTTGTTTGCATTTCAGCCTCAACGGATAATTGGAAATATTTCGTGGGGTGTTCTCCCGAAATTGGACATCTTCAACTCGCCAACGTTCGTCGCGCTCAGCAGATTCAAATCCTTTCAAAACCTGGTGTGTGTTTTTGGTTTAATAATTCTATGTAATGGGATGACGGCCAGGCATATCTTGCTGGCCAGCAAATCCCGGAGGGGCTTCCGAACCCATAAGAGTAAGATTGAACGTGACCCGGAAATGGAAAACAGGAAAAAGGGCATCATATTACTGTTCTGTGTATCGGGCAGCTTCATGCTATTTTGGCTGCCATCGGCAGTCACCGATTTTATCGCCAGCCTAACCATGTATTTTGATCGCGACTATTACTCTGCCCGATATATCGCTGCTCAAACCGGGGTTCTGCTCACGAACATGAGTTCCTGTACAAGCACGTGTATTTATGCAACCACCCAAACTAACTTCAGGGCAGAGTTGAAAACGTTGATACTGTCTCCTTGGACGTTTATCCGGGAATTGATCAAGACAAATGTAAGATCATCTAAGGCTTTCTCCCCGAAGTAGAAAACAGTTCCAGCTCGCACACGTCTTACAACAGGCAACATTTTGTAAAGGTTCCGCGCTTTCAGTTTGATAGGAAAATAAAACATATCATTTAAAACATCCCGATGCTGATAACTGAAAGTTTATCATTCGTATATGATAAGAATTATCTCGAGGTAGGAATAAAATGTATGAATGTGTGGAATGGGCCGGATGGAACACAGTATTGAATTAGGACAAGCGTCATTTCAATGTTAAAGAAACCAGACTATTTGCACCCAACACTGGATCTCTGTAAATCAGCAGAGATCTACGGTCAATAACACCCTTATTCCATATTTCCCGATCTGTCAAGCCGTATCATCTGAATCAGTGAAAAAGAGGGGCAAAAACTTTTCGAATACGGCACAACAGCCTCCGAAAACTTCAGCAGATATTGAGAATAGAAAATATTCTTTCTCCGTAATTAGTACAAGAATACAAATTTTGGAAAGGCGTTACATAGCCTTTCAAAGATCCTGTGTTAGTTTAGCTTACGTTGTGTGGTTCCATTTATTTCGTGATCGGCAGTGCCACTCAGCTGTACCAGAACCTCCTCAATTGACCAGACACCCCTCCGCAATAGAAGACGATCTTCTATTCCCGATCCTGCAGACATTATATTCGATGTTACCCCGCGAGATGCCTGGTTACGGAAATCAGTCCTTACAGGAGTCAGAGATCTACGTCTAAATATTTGAGTACCTTCTATGAAAACTAATAAATAAGCACACGGTTTATTCCTTTTCAAATTGATTTTCTTAAATCATGTACAAATGATCCACATTCGCTTTCTAATTAAATCTGAATATGGTTCATATTTTAGAGAGGCGATACTCTCACCAACGCTCCACAGCACGCCCAGCAAACCGATCCCCAAAATGCCGGAATTCCGTGAAAACTGATTTATTCAGGTTATTAACAAGCAACACGAGAAGCTGATTCTCGAGGAGTCTCAAGGTGGCGCTTATGGAGTGAAACAGTTTTAGGCTTCGCTCCAATCCTTTTGCTTTTTTCTACCAATAAGCGCCCCCTAATTGACCAGTTTATACCTATTCTAAAGGGGTTCATACTTATAAAATCTTTTTCATCCGTTTGAATCATTTTCAACCCGTTGAAATGTCTAAACAAAAGGAATCGAAACAGACGAGAGAACCGTTAACTCTGGAAGCAATAGCGAAACTTATGGACGAGAGACTTGAAAAACTGGAGAATAAATTAACCTCAAAGCTTTCTACGTTCGACGAAATTTTAAAGACAGTCGATGCAAAGCTTCAATCAATTACACTGGATTCACAACAACAGCAAGCAAGAATTTTAGTTCTTGTAGATGCCGCTCGCCAGAAAGATCGCAAAATTGAAACTCTGCAATAACAGCAAGCTTCCACGTCCCAACTGCTGGATCGTTATAAATGTAAAATCACTGATCTTGAAAACCGCTCTCGAAGACAAAAGACATAATTGGGCCTCCGGAAAATTTTGAGAACGGTGATCTCACTGTATTTTTCTCTAAATTTTTATTAGACGTCTTCGGCTCAGAAGTACTAGATACCTCTCCAATAATCGACCGTGCACATCGCATTTCCCGTTTTCAACCAGCTTCAGGTACGAAACCAAGTCTAGTGATACTCCGGATCCATTATCCTCATACCAAAGAACGTTTGATTCGGGCTTCCCGGAAAAAGTGTATGATCAGTTTTAATGATTTCAAATTTCGTATTCCGGAAGACTAAAGTCCCGAAGTTTTAAGGGCAAGAATGGCTTTTAAATCGGTTATGTCGGAAATTCATCAGGACGGCTACAAGCAAACGCTGTTATTTCCAGTACAATTCAGAGTTACTCTCAAAGATGGGACCTATCGGCTGTTCAAATCTCCAGCGGATGCTTAAACATTCCTTAAAGAATAGTACTTTTTATTTTACTACGGGTTGACTAATGTAATCATTAGTCTATAGATTTGGATCTTTTATAATTTGATGATTTTTTACGTGATTGTTAACAGTGTATTTCTTACCAACGGTAAACGTCCTTTTTTTTGGTTCATCCTGAGTTCGTTCCTTTAATATTATTGTTCTGTTAGTTCTGAAAGTAACTCATCAGGTTTTTCTTTTAAGTTTATATACATTTTTTATACTTTTAACGTTTAAATATTAAGGGTTTTTTTATAATAAAAACTTTTCTAAGATGTCGTTTCTTTTCCCCAAAGACCTTAGTGCTGGGATACGTCACATAAGTTTAAATTTTTTTGACTTTTTTAAATTTTTTTTTATATATATATAGAATAATAATCTTATAGTTTAATATTTGTTATACTAACCCTTTCTTAAAATATGGGTGGTTTGTGTCTTTTTTTTCTTTTGTGTTTGAGTTGCCGTCTTGAGACATGGGGATGAATTTAGTATTAGATTGCCTGCTTGCCTCTTTTTGGCTTTTTTTTCCTGGGGTTTTGAGGGTGGAGGGAGGGGCATCTTTCTTTTTGCTTGCTTCACGCTTAGTTATATGTCATTGGCTGACTCGAAACTACAAAAATGGTTGCAATGTCAGAACTTCCGGTTGTTCCTTGAACTTACTTCCCTCTTCCGGATTCATGAGATCATCTTTTTTTTTAACCTTATGTGTTAATTGTAATAAATATTGGCAATATGGATAAGATTATTAATTTTGATTCTTGGAATACTAATGGTTTAAATCATCCGTCAAAACGGAAAAAATATTCAAAGCATTCCACCGACTGAATGCTAATAATGTCTTTGTCCAGGAGACACATGTGAGGAAATGGATCGTGAACGTTTTTTTCAGGTTTTGGAAGGAAAAACTGTATCACTCGAATTCCCAAGCCAAAGTAAGAGGCGTTTCCATTTTTATAGATTCTTCAACCTCCTTTATAAACTATGAAACAATTTCGGACCCACAAGGTAGATTTTTGCTTATTACTAGTTTACTTTTTAATCAAAAAGTTGCTTTAGTTGACGTTTATGCTCCAAACACTGACTGCCCTGAATTTTTAAGTGTCTGTTTACATCCTTTCCTAATTTGAATCAGTACATGTTGATGATAGGTAGGGATTTTAACTGCTGCTTAAACCCTTCGTTAGATAGATATAAGCCCACACAAGCTCTCCCGAATAAATCGGCCTTTCTTATTAATTCCTTTATGATTGATTCTGCAATTTCCGAAATTTGGCATTTTTTACACCCCAATGACAAAGAATTTTCATACTTTTCTCATGTTTATCATAATTATTCAAGAATGGACTACTTCTTTATTTATCTTCGTTTACGTACCGAAGTTATTGATCGTAAATATGATTATGTTACCATTTCTGACCATGCCCATTTGAAGCTATCTGTTAAGAGAATGGATTCATCTTCTAACGCTAAATCTTGGATGTTCAACTCCTTTTTTGCAGGACTCAGAATTTCTTAATTTTATTAAACAACAAAGTGATTTGTGTTTCTCAACAGATTCTACTGCAGAGATCCCTAGTGGATCTTTATGGGACATTGTTAAAGCATTTATTCGTGGACAGATCATTTCATACTCTGCTGGAGTGAGGAAACGAACTAATTTTGAAATATCAACATTAGTTGATAAAATTAAAGCAATTGATAAGATTTATTCAGTGACCCCCAGCAACGAACTTTATAAAGAAAGAGTTGAACTTCAGATGGAGCATAGTCTGTTATTATCCTCTTCGACTGAAAATCAGTTAATTAAATCTGGAACCCAGTTCTATGTACATGGAGATAAATCTGGTAAACTATTGGCTAATCAATTGAAAACTGCTCCAGTTAAACGACAAATTACTAAGATTCGTAAACGAGATGGCACATTGTCGATTGATCATAAAGAGATAAATAAAGCCTTTCAAGATTTTTACAATTCTTCATATCAATCAGAATTTGTTGAGGATTCTTCTATAATGGATGATTTTTTAAGAAAATTGAATATCCCCAAATTAACAACAGAATATAATGTATTTCTAGATACTCCTATAACGGAAATCTAAATAAAAGAGGCGAATTTTTCAATGAATTCATGGAAAGCCCCTGATCCGGATGGTTATACTGCAGAATTTTTTTAAAATCCGTTTTCTCTATACTCTCCCCTTGGCTTTGTAAAATTTTTAAAGATGTGTTAATTTTATGTAAATTCCCACAATCTTTTTATGATGCCTCTATCTCCTTAATTCTTAAAAAAAGATAAAGACCCCACTGAACGTGTACCCTATCAGCCCATATCCTTGCTGAATAGGGACTCTAAGATTTTTAGCAAAGTTTTGGCCACTAGATTAGAAAACATATTACCTCGAATTATCCCTGAAGATCATACTGGATTTATTAAAAACCGTTATTCATCTTTTAATATCTGAAAATTAATTAACATTATTTATACTCCATCATCCAAAATACCAGAATGTGTTATTTACTTAGATGATAAAAAGCGTTTGATAGAGTTGAATGGCCAGTTTTATTTAATACGTTGCAGCATTTTAATTTTAGTTCGAAATTTATATCATGGATTAAAATAATATACTATAAATCCTTGGCTTCGGTCTTTACCAATAATCAAAGATCTCCTTTTTTTCGGTTATTCCATGGTACAAGGCAAGGCTGTCCATTAAGTCCCTTACTATTTGACATTGTTTTGGAACCTTTAGCTATAGCCATTCGTGAATTACCTAATATTTCGGGTATTACTCGTGGGGAAGGGACGTATAAGTTATCATTATATGCTGATGAGTTGTTACTACACATATCTGACCCTGAGAGATCCATTCCGGTTATTTCGTCCTTGCTTGCTCAGTTTAGTAGTTTTTCTGGTTACAAACTGAATTTTAATATGAGTGAATTATTACCTTTAATTATGCAAGTTCCAATTTATAAACATTTACCATTTAATGTTGTCACAGATCATTTTACTTATTTGGGTATGTTAAGTACCCCGTGGCTGGGTGTCTGACCAGCAGAGAAAGAAGAATCTGTTGGAGTCTGGTGGTACTATATTCAAAAGTATTTATTAGTAAAATAAGCAAATCAATACTAATAATACAAATATATAGATAATACACGTTATCAATAATAAACCTAAAAGTGTGGGAATAATAATAAGCAATAATAAACCAGCTCTATCGATGTCTAGGGGATAATGAATTGACATCGTAAAGTATAAAGTTCAGTTCAGTTCATACGTGCTGAGGTAGATATGTTTGTTGCATTGTAATCGTTGGAGAGTAGAGAGAGAGACAGCGAGCGAGATGTACCAGCTACAGTCAGGCAAACCATCCTTTGCGTTCTTGATCCGTCGTAACGTTATGGCCATTCAGTTATGACCCCTCTGTCATTCAGTTAGACCGTTCTTCTGTGGTGGACTCATCACTATGGCATGAGTGTACACACACACAAGTCCCTGCCGGCCCTGCGATAACACCGTGAATTTAACTGACCGAGCTCCTGGTTCAGTCTCCGATGCCCCACACCTTCCCGTCGGTTCCAACTCTCAAACAGTGTCCACTAGTGTGTCTCCTGGTGCGTCTGAAGGGTGTCTCACCAGCCCTGACATTTATCCCTACTCACGGGGTCTCAGTTGTCAATCAATTTTGAATGGCTGTGTCCATCAAACCAGCCCACTCCGGCTGTCCACTGAGGAATGTTAATGAACAGAATGGTACAAGATTAATAACCCTCTCAGAAGTCATAATACGGTGAATCAACAAGTCTCTCTCCACTCTCTTATCTGTAGCAGATGTTCTTGCATGTTTTCTTTTCCAGCTCACTCTGTCATGAGCAGCATAGCAACAGTAACGGTTTGTGATTCTCCCGGGGGCGGGGGCCATGGGTAACACTGCACCCTGCTGCCCATCCGAACTGTTCATCCTTCATAACAGGCATTAAAATTACCAAGAAACATTAGAATTCATTTAAAGTTAATTTTTTTACCTTTAATTCCCCAAATTAAGCAATTTGTTAGTAGATGGCCCCCATTATCGTTGTCATTGGTTGGTCGAATTAATGATATTAATATGATATTATTACCCAATGTTTTATATTTATTCCAACCATTACCAATTTTTTTCCTAAATCTTTTCTGATGTTATTGACTCCAAAATATCCTCGTTTGTGCGGCAGAATAAAAATCCTAGACTAAGCAAAAAATATTTACAGAAGCCTAAGAAGGAGGGTGGTTTGGCTTTGCCAAATCTAAGATGTTACTATTGGGCAGTTAATATTCGATATTTAATATTTGGACACAACAATCGATTATAGCATCTTGCCCACAATGGGTAAATTTGGAATGCAAATCTGTACAAGATTATTCATTGTTTTCAATTTTAGGATTTTTACTTCCCTTTTCTTTATCTAAATTGAATAAACAAATAACTAATCCTATAGTTAAACATACATTGCGAATATGGTTCCAATGTCGTAAATTTTTTAGCTTGAATAATTTTGTCCTATCAAGCACTATCATCTCTAACTTTATTTTTTGGCCCTCTTCTATGGATCAAGCCTTTGTCTTATGGAAAATAAAAGGTATAACATGTTTTCGTGATCCATTTTTAGATAATAGTTTTCTGTCCTTTGAACAGCTATCTAATAAATATAATTTACCTTAACCACTTTTTTTTTAGCTCTGAATCCTTGTGAGAAGGATTTCGTAGCCACCATATATAATATGAGCATGAAAATACAGCCAGAAGTATCAGAAAAAATTAAGAAGGAATGAGAAAAAGAACTTCATTTTCTTATGCCCACTGAGCAGTGGGAGAACATTATTCAATTAGTCAATTCTTCCTCTATTTGTGCTAAATATGCCCTAATACAACTTAAGGTTGTACATAGGGCTCACATGTCCAAGGATAAACTTGCTCGATTTTATTCTTGTGTTAATCCAACCTGTGACAGATGTCATTCTGAAGTTGCTTCATTGACCCACATGTCTTGGTCTTGCCCTTGCTTGCAAAATTATTGGAAAGATGTTTTTGGTCCTATTTCAACAGTTCTGAGTATCAAATCGCAAACTATTACTGCAATTTTCGGTTTACCAGTGGTGGATAATAGTTATTTATCCCCCCTCAGCCTGGCGGATGATTGCATTTGTCACAATAATGGCTAGATGATCTATCCTATTGAACTGGAAGGAAATTAATTCTCCAACTATATTTCAGTGGTTTTCTCAAACTATTTCTTGTTTGAGCTTAGAAAAAATTAGAAGTGTTATCTTTGACCCCAGTTAAAATTGAAGAAACTTGGAGACCATTTATTCAACATTTTCATATGAGCTAAACTGACTTTCCCTGAATCTTACTTTTATTATCCTTAATTATTTGGATTGAGGTGCGGAGTTATTGACGCTACTGTGTATATTTGACATAATGCAATGGCCCATGTTGGTTAGGTTTCTTCCTATTCTGTTTTTTTTTTATTTACTCACTCCATTTTTCGTAATTACTATGAGTTTGGGAGGTTATTATATAAGGATTATTATCTATTTGTATTAGTATTTTATCCTATTAATTATGTACTCTCAGACTCTCTGTATTCATGTTTCATTTATTTGTTTAAAATTAATAAATATATTTAAAGAAAGAAAGACAGGCGCATAAATGTGAGGAAAATGGACAGAGGTGGATATTATGCTGCCACAAAGAATCAGTTTAATGGCCATTTGGTTGCTAACTTCGTTGGTTCTGCACAACATTATGGGCCGAACTTTGTTGACGTACTTTCTTACACCCACGATGTTTCAATGTGATTTCCAATTCTGTGTGTTGTATTACCGCACCGAACTTCAGAACTACTTTCAGCATTTTGTCCACCTTTGCTAACTTATTGCTCATTTCCACAAAGGATTCCCACATCACTCCCTAGGACTGGCAGCCTTTCCTCATCACCAGGTTTGAGGAAATGCGGGGAATCCTCTGTTGCGGTTTCTTTCTCTGTGAGTTCTGTGATTTCCTGTAAATATGGAAAGTGTTGAGTGACAGACTTAGTGAAAGGGAATGGAGAAGACAATATCTGCCCAGTGATGGGATGTCCCAGTAACACTGAGCACAGGAAGAGTCACTGAGCAGCCTCTTCACCAATTCTGTAAATTACCGGGTTCAGTCATTAGCAGCAAAGCACTGACTGGGGAAATTACAGTTCAGAATATTATTAGAGCCACAGGGCCCAGCAACACTGAAACAGGCCTTTCGACCCTTCTGTTCAATACCGACCCGTTTTTGTTTTTACTGCCAACTACCTGCATAAAACTCCCATCCATGTCCTTACCCAAATGTCTCTTCAGTGACTCAATCGAACCCACATATACCACTTCCACTGGCAGCTCATTCCACAGTCTCACGAGCTTCTGAGGGAAGAATTCCCCTTCAGGTTCCCCAAGAATATTTCACCTTCCACCCTGAAATATCAAGTGTGACAGTGGGGAAGTATGTATGGAACCGGAGGAAATAGCAGAGGTCCTTAATGAATACTTTACTATAGTATTCACTAAGGAAAAGGATCTTGGTGTTTGTAGTGATGATTTGCACCAGACTGAAAAGCTTGAGCATGTAGATATTAAGAAAGAGGATGTGCTGCGGCTTTTGGAAAACATCGAGTTAGATACGTTCCTGGGACCGGATGAGAGGTACCCCAGTCTTCTGTGGGAGGTGAGGGGAGAGATTACTGAGCCTCTGGCGATGATCTTTGCATCATCCATGGAGACGGAAGAGGTTCCAGATCAATGGAGAGTTGCGGGTGTTGTTCCTTTATTCAAGAAACGGAGTAGAGAAAACCCAGGAAATTATAGACCATTGAGTCTTATCTCATTATTTGGTAATTTGATGGAGAAGATCCTTGGAGGGGACGATTTATGAACATTTGGAGAGGTATAATATGATTACTAATAGTCAGCATGGCTTTGTCAAGGGCAGGTCGTGCCTTACTAGCCTGATTGAATCTTCTGAGGATGTGAATAAACACGTTGATGAAGGAACAGCAGTAGATGTAGTGTATATGGATTTTAGCAAGGCATTTGATAAGGTACCCCATGCAAGGCTTATTGAGAAAGTAAGGAGGCATGGGATCCACGGGGACATTGCTTTGTGGATCCAGACGTGGCTTGCCCGCCGAAGGCAAAGAGTGGTTGTAGACGGGTCATATTCTGCATGGAGGACGGTCAGCACCGGAGTGCCTCAGGGATCTGTTCTGGGGCCCTTACTCTTCGTGACTTTTGTAAATGACCTGAATGAAGAAGTGGAGGGGTGAGTTAGTAAACTTGCTGATGACACAATGGTTGGGGGTGTTGTGGATAGTGTGAAGGGCTGTCAGAGGATACAGCGGGACGATGATAGGATGCAAAACTGGGTTGAGAAGTGACAGATGGAGTTCAACCCAGATAAGTGCGACGTGGTTCATTTTGGTAGGTCAAATAAAATGACTGAGTATAATATTAATTGTCAGAATCTGGGCAGTGCGGAGAATCAGAGGGATCTTCGAATCCGAGTCCATAGGACACTCAAAACAGCTGCGCAGTTTGACTCTGTGGTTAAGAAGGCGTACGGTGTATTGGCCTTCATAAATACTGGAATTGAATTTAGGTGCCGAGAGGAAATGTTTCAGCTATATAGGACCCTGGTCAGACCCCACTTGGAGTACAGTGCTCAGTTCTGGTCACCTCACTACAGGAAGGATGTGGAAGCCATAGAAAGGGTGCAGAGGAGATTTACAAGGATGTTGCCTGGATTAGGGAGCATGCCTTATGCCAATAGGTTGTGTGAACTCCGCCTTTACTCCTTGGAGCGATGGAGGCATGAGAGGTGACCTGAAAGAGATGTTGAGAGGCATTGATCGTGTGGATAGTCAGAGGCTTTTTCTCAGGGCTGAAATGGTTGCCACAAGAGGACACGGATTTAAGGTGTTGTGTCGTAGGTACAGAGGAGGTGTCAGGATTATGTTTTTTACTCAGAGAGTGGTGAGTGCATGGAATGGGCTGCCGACAACGGTGGCGGCAGCAGATACGATAGAGTCTTTTAAGAGACATTTGGATAGGTACATGGAGCTTTGGAAAATAGAGGGCTATTAGCCTAGTAATTTCCAAGGTAGGGACATGTTCGGCACATATTTGCGGGCCGAAGGGCCAGCATTGTGCTGTCGGTTTTCTATGTTTCTTTCACCCTGAACGTCTGCCCATTGCGGGGTTGAGAGAGAAGACGGGGCAGAGAGGGAAGACATTAAGGGGAGGGTGTGGTCGAGTGAGGAGCGAAAAATGGAGGGGAGTGTTTATACTGAGTATCTTTCAAAAACAGTAATTGTTTGAAGTTACTTGCTGCAAATTCACTATCCATTGTCTGTACACTCTCAACCAAATTATTGGTAGAGATGACAAGTTGCAGTGTGCAAAGTCAATTTCAATTTCAGAGTACATACATTTCACCACATACAACCCTGAAATTCTTCTTCACGCGGGCAGACTCAGCAGATCTGTAGAATAGTAACTATACAAGGATCAATGAAACATCAAGTAGAGCACAGAAGACAACAAACTGCAACAATGCAAATATAATTAAATAGCAATAAATAAAGAGATTAATGAGTGTAACCCCGGGGAATACCACTAGATACGGGCCTCGAGTCCAATAAACAGCCTCCCACCATCACTCCCTGCTTCCTGCTATCAAGACAACTGTGCATTCAGTTAGCCAGCTCTCCCTGGATGCCGCGTGATCTACCTTTCCACAGAATATTACCATGCTGAACCTGACGAAGCCCGAAACGTCGACTGTACTTCTTCTTATCGATGCTGACTGCGTTCTACCAGCATTTTGTGTGTGTTACTGCAGACCAACTCCTCACTTGAGACGACTGCCTAAACCCGGGACACAGGAAATCAAATGATTGTCACTCTATTCCAGTTGCTACATCCGGGAAGAATAAAAGCCAGGACCTACAGGCTCTGGGACAGTTTCTTCCACTGGGACATGAGACTGATGAACTCACGCTGATTTGAGAACACTCTAGATTACATTGTCTATTATATTTATTTTAAGCTATTATAAATTACTATATTTGCTCATTTCACATTTAGATGATTTTTACTCCTCATGTATGAGAAGGATGTAATAAGTGAACTCCATTCAATTCAATTTCTCATTCTGTTTCTGACCTGCTCACCTCCGGGCATCCTCCGCCAACAAGCTTCTTCCTCAGTCACCGTCTGTGAGATTATATAAAGGAATTAAAACAATCTATCAGACAGCTTCTGTACCCCTTTACCCCTAAACATGTTCCCCTATTAAAACTGTCTCTTTAGCCCTTTGCCTACTCCCTTTCCCTTTCAGACTCCCGATATGCCACCAGATCTGAATCCACTCTGAGGACATTGATATCTCACAGGAGGCTGTCCTTCTCTGATGCAGAGGTCAGTGACCCCATTTCCAATCTGCACTCGCTGTTCATGACGGTGACAGCTGTTCCCAGACTCTGTGGCTCTGGAACAAGCACAATCTTAATAACAAGGTTGGACAGTTCCTGTAATTAATATGAAAGAGGACTGATGTTTCCTGAATCTGTTTCCAGACTCTGGTGCTCTGTAACAAACAAAATCTTAACAGCAAGGTTGGACGGTACCTGTAATTAATATGAAGAGAGTATTGATGTTTCCTGGAAGGACCCGCGAGCTGAGCTGGCTGACCCAATTCACCAGATCCTCCCTTGTTTACAACTTAGTTTGTCACGAAGTTTCCTATCATCCCACCTTCACCCAACAGACCCCAACCCGCCTACGACGACACACCATTCCAACTACTCACCCCACTCACACACGTCCACCCATAACCTCTACCGACACACAGACAGATCCCCCTTACCCCAAACCCCTTGGGGATCCACAACTAACTGATCCCACAGTCCGGTCTCCATCGCAAAGCTAAAACCGGGGCAGCGGGACAGGAGATCACAGAACCACCAGCCGTTCGGCAGAGCACAGTCCCGGCCCCTCACACCGCAATCGGCCCCCGATTTACACAAACCCGGTAATAGCTCCTTCCTCAGCGCCGCCCGGACGGTACAACAGGGGGCAATACTTGGTGTCGGCAGCGCGCCTGCGCTTCTCCGAGGCTCGATGTTCCCACAGCGCAGAGAGCTCGGCCGTCCGGCTCTTTCACTGGGACACCCCGAACACCATATCCATTCCATGTCCGAGCGAAATTTAATGACCAACAAATATAATTCCTCTCACCGATCAGTTGTCAGAATGATCCCCTGACTCTGAGGAAGGGGTATCTATGGTCCACACTGTCAGGGTGTTGAGTTTACCAGGAGATAAACACTGCAGGGAATAGAGGACTTCTGTTGGCTAATACACTGTGTGTGGACCCCGCTGGAAATTCTGATTCGTATTAATTTTTTTTTAAAAAAGAAAAAAGCAGTTGTTTATTAAAGTACTAGACACCAAGATACTGCACTGACTGAAGCCATCCCAAACCGGATCACTCCCGAAAGTCCTCTCCTGAAACATTTAACACAAGAGAAAAACTGCAGATGCTGGAAATCCAAGGAACGCACACAAATGCTGGAGGAACTCAGCAGGCCGGGCAGCATCTACGGAAGATATACAGTGGACGTTTCGGGCGGAGACCCTTCAGCAGGACCGCTGTGTTCCTCCAAAATTTTGTGTGTTGCCCAGAAACATTTGTGGATTTGTGACTCAACTCGAGACAAACACCACGCTGCCCACCCTCCACGAATAGCCAGAGAAATAGAAAGGACTTCACATCACACAACAGGGGATTCAGACATGAAACCCTAATTAAGTTATGCTGTACCAAATCGTACGAAACGAAAGGTGTTTTTAAATAGAAGCGCTCCCCCTCACCTGACGTCACAGAGCAGCCACCCCCCCACGCGCCAGATGTCACGCATGATCTCACAGTATCTGCATCCGCTGTCTCGAGCACCGTGCCTTACGTCAAACACGCACGCTGTGCAACAGCTTTTTCGGTTCAACGGCTGAACTACTAATCACTTGCCAAAGACCCCCTCCCTGCTCCCCACCCCCCAGCAGTCAACAGAAGAATTGAATTGAATTGATCTGCAAGCGGGGCCAATGGTTCGGGCAAAGTGACAATTACTTGTACTTTCTTGAGATTGTACCTGGAATATGGTGTAAAATCCCGCTCCCCATACTAACACAAGGTTTATATAGAACAAAGAACAAACTGCCGGAGGAACTCAGTGGGTCGGGTAGCATCTGTGGAGGGAAATGGACCGTCAACATTTCGGGCCGAGACCCTCCCTCTGGACTGAGAGTGGACGGGAAATAGTCAGAGAAAAGTGGTGAGGGGTGGGGATGGGGCAAGAGCTGGGGCGTGAGAGGTGGATCCAGGTGAAGGGGGAAGGTGGGAAGGTGGAAATAGTGACAGGGAGGGGTGGGCGGAGAGTGGTTGGGGAAACACGGGGCTGCAGAAGATGGAAATTAATTCCATAGAGAATCAAGAGAGGTTAGAGAGTATTTGTTATAGAGAGTGCAATGAAGATTCACCAGACTGATCCCTGGAGTGGTGGGGTCATCATATGAAGAAAGATCAAATGTGATAACCCAATGTGATTTGGAGAATCGAGGACTGAGAGGTGAACTCATTGAAATGCACAACATCATTACCGGTTGAACCAGGGATCCCAGTCTCTGAAAAAGGGGGTGGAATGTCCGGGACTGCGATGAGGGGAAATGTCTCCACTCCGAGGGTGGTGAATGTCTGAAAATCCCCTCCACAGATGGCGGTGAAGACTCGGTGATCGTCCTCACATAAAACCGCTGCCGGCAGATGTATGGAGACCGAAGGGATCGAGGAAATAAGGATCGGACAGAAACATGTGGCTGAGATGGGAGAAGAGGCGCCATCTTGTTGATGGTTAGAGGGGCTGAATGCCCACCTCCTGCAGTTTCTCACTGATGTTTCAGTGTTGCTGTCCAGCGAGGCCGGAGAAATGTGAATAGAAATTAGTGTTTATAAACATGGACTGTTTTAAATGAAAGCTGGAAATTTCAGGTTTGGGTCTGAAAACTGCGTCGGACCGGAATCGGAATGGAGCGCGTGAAACTGTGACCTGAAGGTGGAGGGAAAGGGACTTGAAAGATCAGGCGGGAAAAACTAAACACGTATCTGGTGTCAATATGGAATAATGTGGGTAATGCGGCGGATGGGTCGGGCAGCGTGTAGGGGGCGAGGAGCAGAGTCACCGGTTCAGGTGGGATTCCCTCCACCCGTCACCTGATCTCGTTTACAGCAGATCGTAATGCAAGGTTGAAACATTTTCTAATTATTTGTGTTCTTCAGAAATGCCAACAGTTCAGTTAAGTTTCCCTCTGAATTTCCGAAGCAGAAGGTCAGTCTGTCTAATATTTCCACACAATTAAAATGGGGAATTGGTTTATTCTAATTACGTACTGAGATACAGAGAAAATCTTGCTGACGTACCATCCACACAGATCGATACATTACAACAGTACATTGAGCTGATATATGACCAAACATTAACTGTAACAACGCATTATGACTGCAGAGCAAGTGCAGTGCAGATAGACATATGGTGCAGGGGCAAGTCGAGTTACATTGTGATTTCGAGTCCATTTTATTACTCTTTTGGCTGATAATCACAGGAAACCGTCCGTTGGTTTGCAGCAATAATATCCCGGGTTGTGGGTAACTTTGAGTGCACGGTCTGCTTTTCAGATTCAGGGGGAAATTTAGGAAGAGTCCAGGCTTGTTTCTCTGATGTTCTCTGCCGTTCCTTGCAGTCATGGGCAGAGCAGTAGCCATACGAAGGCGTGAAGTATCGACAAAAAGCTCAAAGACCTCGGCCTTCACCCTGCTTTGTGTAGCTGAATCCTGGACTTCCCGTCAGATCGCTGGCAGGTGGTAAGAGTGGGCTCTCTCACCTCTGTCTCTCTGACGTTCAGCACACATACCCCACAGGGTTGTCTCCTTGGCCCCCTCATTTACCCTCTGTATACCCATGATTGTGTCGCCACCCACAGCTCCAAGCAGCTGATCAGATTTGCTGACGATAGTAGGCGGATGGGCCGAATGTCAAATAACAATAAAGCAACCTACAGAGAAGCTGCTACCTCCTGGGAAACGGTACCTCAGCACAAAACTAGGATTTCCTCCCCATCTGGGAAATTCGCTGTACAACCTGTATCCCACCAAATCAAAGATATATATCAATCGTCTTGTTCAAAGTCTGTCCAGTCTGAATCCCTCCACCTCAATGATATATATCAACCATCTTGTCCAACCTTTGCCCATACTGTATCCCACCACCTCAATGATTTATATCAACTATCTTGTCCAACCTCTGTCCAGTCTGTATCCCACCACCAACGATATATATCAACCATCTTGTCCAACCTCTGTCCAGCCGGTATCCCACCAATGATTATCTGTTAACAGCCGCTCTGCTACCGTTGTCTTCGTTGTGACGTATTTTGCCTCACTCTGAGGCTCACTCATTCTGAAATATGTGTTTGTTACCTGGAAGTAGGAGAAGATTTATTGAATACAGCACCAGGTAGTGTAAAGACAGCTATTGCGACTTTAGCTTCAACGTTGCCAAATGTCCGCCGTGTTAGTCTTTGTCGGAAGGAGGCTGGGCAGCAGAGATAGCAGATTGATAGTGGGGTGGGGAGGATGTTGTGTGCATTGACTGCATTCTCCCGGTATTGGATTGAAGAAAAATCTAATGTATTACATTTGCGCTACTTTGTTCAGGCCGTTATAAATAACTTGTTATCAGTTAATAGTTGTGCATCATTTAAAGTAAAAAAAAAAAGAGAAAATGCTGGAAACGTTCAGCGGATCTGGCAGCATCTTGGACCTTCCCAGTTCTGATACCGGGTCTTCCACAGTTTCTCTTTACACACATCCAATCTGATGTACCGAGTTTCCAGCACTTTACATTCAATTTTATTTTTAAACGCGTTTTATTCCTGTTAGACTACAGGAAATGTGGTGGTTAATTGTGCTGGGCAAGATCTCATTTAACAATAGGATAATGATAAAATGTGTTCAGTTTAGCTGGTGGAGACAATGTGAAACATTATACCCGCCTGCTGGTGCCCCGCGCCCAGGTTTTCCAGCCCGCTCTCTGGCCCAGTCAGAGGTTCATCAGGTTCCCGTTCTGACACAGGTTGATGACGCAGTGTTGGTGTTTGAACTCTGAATGGCCGAGACACTGCAGCATATTACTAGCAACAAGGAGTCCTGACTGAGCTGTAATCATGGGAAACACTCGGCATTTAGACCTGACAGTATCTGGGATTTGGCCCAGGTCAGTACTTCACAGATGGGGGCTGGATGTTCCTCCCTTCACAGTGAATCAAGAGGCTTGGGGTGCTGGGCATTGGTTGTGGGGAGATTTCTGATTACACCGCTCGCTGTGAGATGTGAGGACGATGTCTGAGGATTCGGGGGTCGGTGAGTGTCAGATTCAGCAGTGTGACACTGTGAGGTTGGGTCCTGAGATAACACAGTTTTAGATCCAACTACAATGGACCCGGGGCTCAACCTGCCCAGTTTTATGAGGTGTTGAACGAGTATTTCTCTCCTGGGTTCAGATGTTTGTTTCTGGAATTTCTTTGGAAGTAATGACTACTTTTCTGAGGAGAGGAAATGTTACCATCCCATCCCTTACAGTTAGAAACTGTGGGAATGGACTGTTCCGTGTTTGCAACAGTAGAAATAGACCCGTGAGTTTGGTGTTCAATCTGTGTTTGGAAATTCCTCCCCGCCCCCCGCCACTGTCACCTGTCTGTCAATCGATGGAAATTCGGCGGAATCTCAGGATGCTGGAAACCTGCACCAAAAATGGAAAATATTTGAAGCCATTCTGATGAACGATGATGAACCCAAATCACTAAGCTTGTTCCTCTGGAAATGGACGTATGCACAAGCGCATGTTTGCTGATACTTGGTGGAACAGTAAAGAAACCGCAACTTTTCCCCTGTATATTGTCCTGGTACCACATTCCCTGTAATACCTGGAAATGTGTTCAGTAGAACTGTTGCTCACGTGGTTCACAGGAGTAATCTCAGGAATGAGAGCGTTTATGTCGGACAAGGATTTGATGACTCTGGGCCTATACTCTAAGGATTTCAGAAGTAGAGAGGAGGACGGGATCATATTTAAACCTACAGAATGCTGAACAGCCAGGAAATAGTGGACATGGGGAGGATATTTCCATCAGTCGGAGAGTCTGGGGTCTGAGAGGACAGCCTCGGAATAAGCAAGCTTCCCTTTAAAACTGAGATGAGAGAAACTTCTTCAGCCAAAGAGTCGTCGATCTGTGGAGACTGTTGCAATAGATGCTGATTGAGGCTGTCACTGGGTATATTTCTGGCAGAGATTAATACATTATTGATCGCTAACTAATGATCATTTTTGTTAGCCAGACTACTAGAGAATTAAGTGAATGCAGAACGTTAAAGGCAGACTATACAGTTTTAGATTCTTCATTCCAAAATGGCTGCAGTGCTAACCTTTGTCATAATGAAACTCATAGAGTACGATGTTAGGTTTGTTAATTCCCTTTTCGGTTATTTTTGGTGAGTTGCTTCCTCCGTTTCCAGGGTAACGGCCCACTATAGCTGCAAGAAGAGTTGCACATTTTTTTTTTTTTTTATCGCTCTGTGGTCATCGCCTCTCAGCGTAGAGTCAAAGGCCTCGGGAGCAAATGTAACAGCATGATAGTTTGAGGAAAGGATGCTGTGAGCATTGAATGCATCGGATGAACTGAGAACACAGAACCAGAGAAACGTAGAGAACGTACAGCATAGTAAATACTGCAGCATGATAGTGGGAGGAAAGGATGCTGTGAGTATTGACTACATGGGATGAACTGAGAACACAGAAGCAGAGAAACGTAGAGAACCTACAGCACAGTGCACAGGCCCTTCGGCCACAGTGCTGTCCCAAACATATACTTACTTTAGAAATTTGTCTGAGTTACCCATCAACCCTCTATTCTTCCAAGCTCCAGGTACTTATCCAAAATTCTCCTGAACACCTTACTTTATCCGCCTCCACCACCGGCGCCGGCAGCCCATTCCACGCACTCACCACTGTCTGCGTAGAAAAACATTACCCCAGACATCGTCTCGGTACTATTTCCAATCACGTTAAAACTGTGTCCTCTCGTGTTAGCCATTTCAGCCCTGAGAAAAAGCCTCTGACTATCCACACGATCAATGCCTCTCATCATCTTACACATCTCTATCAGGTCATATCTCATCCTCCATCTGTCGTGGGAGAAAAGGCCAAGTTCACTCAACCTCCAGCCGTCAGGCTCTCAGTCCCGGCCCTTCACACCGCACTCGGCCCCCGATTTACACACACCCGGTAATAGCTCCTTCCTCAGCGCCGCCCGGACGGTACAACAGCGGGCAATACTTGGTGTCGGCAGCGCGCCTGCGAATCTCCGAGGGTCCAACGGTGCCACCAATGGCTCGATTTTCCCACAGCGCAGAGAGCTCGGCCGTCCGGTATATTCAATTAGTAACTGGACATTCGGCCCGTCAGTCCTGTTCCATCATTCTCTATGATCACTGTAGGACTGTGATCTCAGTGACAGATCCCCGCGACCGTTTGCAACACTTCACTCCCTTGCCTGTCAATAATCTGAGTTCTGCGGAATTAAACACATTAAACACTTTTTCTTTGAGGAAGCGAATTTCAAAGACGTACTAATTCCACCTCAGAAAAATAACCTCATCTATCTTCACTTGTTTCAGCTACCCCTATAGTAGCAAACATTTTCTCGATATTCCTCTTCAGAATCCTCGTGATGTTCAATGTCTCCAGCAAAAGCTTAATTCATTTATGTAACCACCAGCGGATAAAATCTCCTCACCTCCATCTAAATAACAGCGAATGCAATCAAATCCCCGTCGTCATCGAATGCCAGCGAATACAGCGCAGTGGTCAGCGTTGGAATGGACGGGGAACAGTAGAAGACCCCGGACATGCACTCAGTGGCCACATTATTGGGGACAGGAGGTACATGGTAAAGCGCCCAATGAGTGTAGAATTTGCTATTTTTATCTGCTGTCAGTGAGAATTACCACAATATTTGTTAATATAACTATCACTGCCAGTGCTTCCTCGTCTTACCTAAAAACACACACACTTACAGAATAATCGAGCACCTAGATCCGTGAAGCCGCGCGATTTCAGTATTAATATTGATATGGTAGAAATATTAAAATACTGCCTTTACAAGTGTGCTTATTAAAACACCATAACACTGCAGAATACAGTCCATCTTCCTGCCTGATGCAGGACTCCTGGGTCTGGTTTCAGCGAATCCAGTCATCTGAATTTTATGTCCCTAACACACCCTGAGCAATGGTCAGTTGATAACACGCTCATAAACCTGAACTTCAGTCTATTCAGCACGTAACGCCGCACCTTGTTCCACAACGCTTGTGTTAAACCACACAAAGACTCACCTTGCTTGAATGAGTCTTTCTAACTTGTGGTCCGAACTAGAATTCATATTTAAGTGCGCGAAATTTTGCCACCTCTAGAGGGGAATCATAACCCGCATCCTGTTTCCGTTTGGTTGGTGCCGTCATATTGAAATTATTGTTCACCCGGGGACCAGTTTATTGTCGGATTATAAACCCCAGCGACAGCTCAGGGCAAAGATCGCTCTTGGTTTATTACACAGAGACAGCAGAAGGAAGGGTGCTCTCAACTCTGATGGAATATTATGCATTTGGAATAGTGTCCTCTTTCGATCAGCGGACATCCCTTTCTCCAGATTTAACTGTGCCCCCGTAGCCTGTACCTGCAATGATTTTTTGTTGGTCCTTTTAAAAGCCATCTTTAACAGTTGTCCACAGTTGTAACATTTTGGTAATGGGCAACTCGTGAGCGGTTGTGCCGAGATTACCATCTTCCAGAGATAACTACTCGTCAAAGTCGACAGCAAGACAAGGATGCCATTCTGCTTCAGTTTATTGTTCACTGACAGGAAACGAATAGTTGGATCACAGCGCCATCACATGAAATTTAGACCATTTCCTGGCTGTAGAATTTGCCTGACATCGCATTTAATTTATACATACATCAACCGTTTTTCATCAGGGACGGATGGAAAAACTCTGAAAATTAATCTCACTGGGACTCTTATTTGGAGGAGGCTGCTGCTGGCATATTGAATTAGTAGCAGGACATTCGGCCTCTCCGTTCTGCTCGACCATTCTCTGATTCTCTGACCTCAACTGAACTCTGATTTCAGCGGCCCAAGCCTGCACAGCCTGCAACACGTCACTCCATTGACTGTCAAGAAACTGACTGTGTTCTGCGGAATTAAACATAAAAAACAATCTCCTGCTTTTTCTTTTTTTCCTTTGAGGAAGAGAATTCCAAAGACACACTACCCCCCCCCCCTCCCCGCCAGGGCTGTGGTCAGTCCACTGCTGTTCACTCTGCTGACCCACGACTGTGCTGCAACACACAGCTCAAACCATATCATCAAGTTCGCCGATGACACGACCGTGGTGGGTCTCATCAGCAAGAACGACGAGTCAGCTTACAGAGAGGAGGTGCAGCGGCTAACGGACTGGTGCAGAGCCAACAACCTGTCTCTGAATATGAACAAAACAAATAAGATGGTTGTTGACTTCAGGAGGGCACGGAGCGACCACTCCCCGCTGAACGGTAGAGATCGTTATGAGCACCAAATTTCTGGGTGTTCACGGTGCGGAGAATCTCTCCTGGTCCCTCAACATCAGCTCCATAGCAAAGAAAGCCCAGCAGCGTCTCTACTTTCTGCGAAGGCTGAGGAAAGTCCATCTCCCACCCAACCCCCATCCTCATCAGATTCTATAGGGGATGTATTGAATATACTGAGCAGCTGCATCATTGCCTGGTTCGGAAATTGCATCTTCTCGGATGGCAAGACCCTGCAGCGGATAGTGAGATCAGCGGAGAAGATAGTCGGGGTCTCTCTTCCCGCCATCACGGACATTTACACTACACGCTGCATCCGCAAAGCAAACAGAAATATGAAGGACCCCATGCACCCCTCGTACAAACTCTTCTCCCTCCTGGCATCTGGGAAAAGGCACCGAAGCATTCGGGCTCTCACGACCTGACTATGTAACAGTTTCTTCCCCCAAGTTATCAAACTCCTCAATATTCAGAGCCTGGACTGATGCCGTACTGCCCTACTGTCTTGTTTATCATTTATTGTAATGCCTGCACTGTTTTGTATACTTTATGCAGTCCTGGGTAGGTCTGTAGTCTAGTGTAGTTTTTTTTTTCTGTGTTGTTTTTTACGTAGTTCAGTCCAGATTTTGTACTGTGTCATGTAACACCATGGTCCTGAAAAAAGTTGTCTCAGTTTTACAATGGACTGTAGTAGCAGTTATGGTCGAAATGACAGTTAAAAGTGACGAATTGACTGGACTTGAAAATTGATGCAAAATGCTTATTCAATGCGTCCACCATTTTGTTATCCCCCATTACCGTCTCTCGATCATTGCTTTCCACTTTCGCCTCGCTCGTACACTTTGTGTATCTGAATAAATAAACTTTTGATATCTTCTTTAATCATATTTGCTAGGATTATATGGTATTCCTTCTTTAACTTTCAATGAGTTTTATTTTGCCTTCTGCTGGCATATAAAATTTCCCAATCATTTAACTTCCCGCTAATACTTATTGTATTGCATGCCTTCTCTATGCCTATGATGTTGAATTGTATAGTGTTCTGTGCCACGGTTGTATCATCTTCCTTAATAACACATCTCCAATTTAGAAAACATATGTTGTGTGCTTTCGAAATTCCGTTCGGAAACTACAGACTGTTCTGCTGTCCTGCCTGCCTGTGTTCATTTCCAATCGATTCTGGCGAACTCCTCTCTAATGGCTCTGTAATTCCCTCTACTCCACTGTAATTCTGATTCATCCTCTTAATTTTTTCACTTTTGAGGGTGAATTCGATCACAACGTGATCATTTTCACCAAAGCCCTCTGATCAATCCCGGCTCATTACACAATATCACTGTGGGCTCAACCTCGAGCTGCTCTGAAAAGCCACCGCGCAGGCATTATCGAAATTCTGTCTCTTGGAGTCCAGGATCAGCATGATTTCCCCAGTCTTGCGCAATATTTTAAACCATCATGACGATTATCATACTGCCCTTTCGGCAGGCGTTTTCTACCTCATGTTATATTTTGTAGACCAAAACATTATTCTGGTTTGGGTTGTCTGTAAATATAACTCACATAATGGTTTTTATCCTTACAGTTCATTGTTCTATCCACAATGATTCAACACCTTGCAACCCCATATCACCCCTTTTAAATTATTTAATTTCACGTTTAACCAACAGAGCATCACTGCCCCTTCTCCATTCTTGGCTAGCCTTTTACTGCAATGTATATCATTGACATTAAGCTCCAAGTTATAATCTTCCTTCAACAACGATTCAGTGATTCTTACAACAGCCTATACTCGTATTCTCACATGAAACTCTGCGAGTTCTTCAACCATGTCCAGTATACTGCGTGCATTCAAATCGAACGCCTTCAGTCCAGTATTCACCCATTCCTATTTTTCTCACCTTTTACTTTCCATCTTATCCGACTGAATGCAATTTTGTTAAACCCCCAGAAAATTCCAGCCTACCTGCCCGCCAGCGCATTAGACCCCTCTGATTCAAGAGTAACCCGTCCCTTTGGTAAAGATCGTTCCCTCTCCAGAATCTCCTCCAGAAACTGCAACACGATCTCATTCTAATCGTTAATGTCAATTGACTAAAACGGCAGTAAATCGTCCCTGCGCTCGATTACCCCAGCGACAATCAGCGCACTTCAAAGATTATCTATGCGACGTTAGTGGATGGTCGCATAACCGGGTCCTGTGATAAACACCAGTTACTCATACGACCATCTTACACCAACTAACATAACTGCATGGACCCCTGATCGGTGGGCTGGAGGGTGGAAGTTCAGTGTTCGCTCAAATCTGAACTGCAGTCTAACAGAGGAAAGGAGATCTTTACAACTTTTATTTGGTCCATCTGCAGAAAAAAAAAATTCTGAGCATTTTCAAGTGGAGAAGTGGATAAAGAACCTAAAGTACGTTTTCAGCTTGTTTTCAGTGCTGCAGATAATTGAACACACCAGGAAAATAAAAATATCGTGTTTACTTCAATTACAGCTTTCGTCAGATGTATTTTTTTCTGATGTCCAAAGGTGTCAGTAATATAGTAAATATAACTTAACATATACTGGTGGATGTTTATTCTCAATCCTCTTATTTACCCTAATCAATCGAGGGTAAATTGTACAAAGTTACTGCGACACGTTTGCTTGCCGATAAATAGAAAGTAATTTTATAGGAAAATGCTGATTTTGTCCGGATTAAAGAGCATCCTATCACTCCAACACATTGCACACATGTATGTCTGCGGCCTAGGCGTTGTATGCGATGTGGGGAGGCTTATGGACTGTAAGGAAAACACTGTATTTTTCTTGCTAATTTTTGGTTCAACAGCATCAGGATTTTACAGGAAATTGAGACACAAGTAGATATGTTGAAGATTGTTAATCTACTAGTATATAAGGATGACATGAAAAATAATAATCAGCCACGTGTAAAACCACAGAAAGACCGTCGCAAAGAATATTTATTGACGACTCAGTGATCTGATCCGCATCGTACTGGAGGGAACCCAGTTGCCGACAGTTAATTCCTTCGTTATTGTCTCTGTTTCTCTCTCTCTCTCTCTCTCTCTCTCTCTCTCTCTCTCTCTCTCTGCCCCTTTCTCTCTGTCTGTCTCTCCCTCTCCCTCTCACTCTCTGTCTCCCTCTCCCTCTCCCTCTCTCTCCCTCTCTCCCTCTTTCTCTCTCTGTCCCTCTCTCTCCCATCCCCCCACACTCTCTCTCTCTCTCTCTCTCTCTCTCTCTCTCTCTCTCTCTCTCTCTCTCTCTCTCTCTCTCTCACTCACTCACGCTTCATTTCCTCCCCTTGTCTACCTTTCTTGTCCTCTTGCTACTCCTGTCGAACATGACAGCACGTTTGCACAGAGGACTGACAGTCCTTTTCTCTCTCATCAAACCTCCACTTTCGAAGCTAATGCCGCTCTCTTTCAGAACCGTTCTTTTCTTCCATTCATCTTACAGCAGCCAAGGATGGATCAAATATTATTTTGACTAATTTACCGCTTTCCTAAAACGGGGGTTTTAAAGGAAATGCATATATTTGCTTATGTTGGACTTAGTTCCACTTCAAACTGTGTTAAACCAGGGCAGTGAGAGATTTAAAAATATATATATATATTAGTAATTTCAGGATATTTGGCTACAGCAGCATTTATCTACACACTTCTTCCTCTGCCACCTGGTAGACCAAGGGTTAACTCTTCCTGTAGCTTTACGGAAAATAATTAGAGTCTGTTCAGGGTTGGCTGCTGACGTCACCGGAGATTCTTTTTCTCTCTGTTTAATAAGAGCCCCGTTCATTCGGTTCCCTCAGTTTCAGCGAGAGCAGCCTCACCTGCCACGGACAGATAACCGGAGCTGCAGTGTCAGGGAGAGTGAGGACGGATTGGCTCGTTCTGTCATGGATCGGGTTCCGGGAAGCGCAGCCTGGAATATAACGGGAAATATGAGAAGTGTCTTCTGGATGATTCCATATATTTCTACAGACTATTGGGTACCGGTCGATTTTCGAGTTTCATATGTTCTCGTCGCCATTCAAGTGGTTTTCTTCCCCGTCCTCGCCATTATTTCTCTTCCTGGTGAGTCTCTTTAATACGTCACCGCATTTTTCTTATTACGTGTACCTCTCATTATAATAATTAATGATGCTGTCGCACTACAATGTGTTAATTAAACAAACCTTTTTCCTATGCACGTTGGTGGTTTTCTGTCCTGACGATCTCTGTTCAAGAAAATATGTGGTGGCAGTGGTGTTGATCCAGAGCAGGTTTACGAGAATGGTCCAGCGATTAAACGATGGCGTATGAGGCGCGTTTGATGGCCCTGTGCCCGTATTCGCGCAGTTTAAGCGGTTGTTAACTGAGACATCAATGTTCATGTAGAGAAGGCAAGAAGACAGTTTTGGAAGTGAAATACGTCAATCATGATTGAGTAGCTTATGGTCCTGTGGCGTGGTCAGGCTGGCTCAGTTAATGCTCCGGGTGTAATGGTTAAATTTCTGACGAGTGAACTTACTGACAGTCGCTCAGCACAGCAGCCTACCACCGAGACGTTGAAACATTACATATTAAAATGGATCTCCAATTTCCATTCACTTTCTCCTCGCCGCGAGAATATCTGCTATGAATCAAGTTTCCCCCACTCCCCTCATTTGAGGGTCAACTGCAATTAAACTGGGTTCCAACCCCTAGTCTTTCCGTGGCTAATCGGTCTGGTCGGTCCAGGATTCCCGTGAACTGAACCAGGTCCCTCCGCTGTCAGGACCTTCGGCCGTGCCGACCACATTATCGAAGTAGCTTTCGCATTTTGGCTCCTATCTCGCCCTATAGCTTGCGGGAGTTCCTTAGAAAACGTCGTTCGTTCTTCACGTTTCCACATTGGCTGTCATTCAGCAGTGGCATTACGTTCTCTAAACTGTGAACATTTATCTTCATGGCTCCGCTTCTGCGTGTTTTGCGTTCGCCAGCTCTGTATCCACATTTCAGCACATTTCCTTTGGTGGCAAGAACAGAAAGGCAGATTACTATCTAAATGGGGTCAAGTTAGGAAAAGAGGAAGCACAACGAGATCTAGGTGTTCTTATATGAAAGCAAGCATGCAGATACAGCAAGCAGTGAAGAAAGTTAATGGCATGCTGGCCTTTAAAACAAGAGGATTGAGTATAGGAATAAAGAGGTCCTTCTGCAGCTGTTCAGGGCCCTGGTGAGACCCCACTTTGAGTATTGTGTGCAGTTTTGGTCTCCAAAATTGAGGAAGGACATTCTTGCTATTGAGGGAGTGCAGCATAGGTTCACAAGGTTAATTCCCGGAATGGCGGGACTGTCATATTTTGAAAAAATTGGAGAGACTGGGCTTGTATACACTGGAATTTAGAAGGATGAGAGGGGATCTGATTGAGACATATGATTATTCAGGGATTGGACACGCTGGAGGCAGGAAGCATGTTCCCGCTGATGGGTGAGTCCAGAACAAGAGGGCACAGTTTAAGAATAAGGGGAAGGTCATTTAGAACAGAGATGCAGAAAAACTGTTTTCACCCAGAGAGTGGTGGATATGTGGAATGCTCTGCCCCAGAAGGCAGCGGAGGCCAAGTCTCTGGAGGCATTCAAGAGAGAGTTAGATAGAGCTCTTGTAGATAGCGGGGTCAATGGATATGGGGAGAGGGCAGGCACGGGGTACCGATTGTGTATGATCAGCCATGATCACAGTGAATAGCGGTGCTGGCTAGAAGGGGCAAATAGCCTACACCTGCACCTACTGTCTATTGTCTATTGTTATCAATTCGCAGCGTGAGGCTGTCGCAGAATTGTGTTCGATTAATCATCTAATTATCTGCCTTCCAGCAGAAAGAATAACGTTAGTGTGTCCCGGATCATTTTCAACAACATCGGTCGGATTGGAAAGTTAATGCATTCGTTAGTCCCTTTCCAACTTTCATGTGCTGACCGGTGCCACTGAAGCAAAGGAAACATTGTCTCTGGCATATAATCACTGGTTGCTTCTTCTGACTCTGGCCTCCCTCCTGCCCACTGTGTTCATAAAATGCATTTTCCGATTGGGACCCAAACATTGTAAAATGCAATGATCTTTAATATATATTTTCACGCCAACTACAATTGACGGTGTTTAAAGCCTAAGCAACATATTTCTGAAAACATGACTTTTTTTTTCCCCCTGAAAACACGATAGGCCACTGTAAGTTCTTGAAGGGCTGACCATGACGTATTGTTCTGGTGACAAATCAGTTTTATTGCTGCTGAAAAAGTAATTTCGAGACATTAATGACTGGCATAGGATTTTACAGACAGAAGTTCAAGGAGGAGCTGGTGAGACTCGTGGTAAGATTTCAAGGTAATACTCCCTCAATATTGACAAACCGGAAGAGAGGTGCAAAAATAAGGCTTTGGACTACAACTCCATCTGCAAATTCAGTCGCCCTGACTAAGGATCGGGGACGGAAATCTGCACCTCAGCCAGAGATGATGGGTGTCAAGGATTACTATTTCACGACAGTTGAGATTCTGCGGAGCATCATTCAGAGCTTTTTCGCTCAGCATGTACGGAATTTCATAATTCGTTATCGCCATCGTTATCTGTGTTCTTCGCTTTTCCTTTCGTTGCTAATATTCGATCAAATAGATTGCACTAAGATTACACTGCTTTGCAAAACGGTTCAATTTTATTCAACCGGTAATCGCTACGATTATATTATTCCGTCAGGTACACTCATTTCAATCATTGACACACATTATACTCGTTTTAAGAGAACTCTTCCTGTTGTATTTACCCTGATGGTTTATTCTGCTTGGCAGTGAACATGGTGACCATATTCATCCTGTCTCGGGGAAAGTGCGGCCTCTCCAGAGTTGTCACGTGCTATCTGGTTGCCATGGCAGCGGCGGATCTTCTGGTTCTTATCCTGGACCTGATATTGAGCAAGATTCCTCTTACGTACATTCATCCCTTCGTTTTCGACCGTTCAATGCCCAAGGTGTGTAATATCCACGCTGCTCTGATTTACACCGCAACCGACTGTTCGGTCTGGTTCACCGTCACGTTCACCTTGGATCGGTTTGTCGCCATTTGTTGCCAAAAGATGAAAACAAACTATTGCACGCGGAAAACCGCGGCCGTAGTTTTGTGGACAGTGACTGTGATCAGCAATTTAAAGAATATTTACTGGTATTTTCGGCTGTCAGAGAAATACACATGGTTAATTGCTCCATTCATTTGTCAACAGAGATATCAGTTTTTAAATTTCACGAATCAAATTGACCTATTTTATTCCTTCCTCACCCCTGTACTCCCATTTGTGCTGATTCTGCTGACGAACTGCCTCACTGTCAGGCACGTCTTAATCACCAGCAGAGCCCGCAGGAGACTCAGGGTTCCCGGTAACGGACAGAGTGCCAGAGACCCGGAGATGGAGAAGCGCAGGAAATCCCTCGTTTTATTGCTGATGGTCTCGGGTAATTTCATCCTGTTGTGGGCACCTTTCAGTGTGTTCTCTGCGTGGGATCGGCTGAGTTATCTTCCCATACGTTTGCTTCCGCCAGATTCCCTTCGAGAGCTGGGCATCATTCTGCAGCTTCTGAGCTGTTGTACAAACACGGCCCTTTACGCCGTTACACAGGGCAAGTTCAGGGAGCAGCTAAAGAATGTGGTAAAATCTCCGCTTGCCCTCATTGTTCCGAAAAAGTCGTGACTTTGCGGCCTCGCCCGTCCGGATACCACTACGTTCTATATATTGCGGGCACTTTCTGTCCCTCTTGGCCTGGCGATATCCTTATTCCTGTCACACCTCACAAGCGGAAATTGCATAGACAAACCCCTTATGCAGCTGCAATGCTGGTCCCGAATTCACTGGCTCATTTCCCTTCTTTGCCCTACTGATTGTAGTGCATTTCGCCCCATGGTTCCACCGTACATTGCTCTGTTCTCCCGATACGTTGGTCCAGCTGCAAGGCCATATTCTTGCGAGGGCATCTGTGTTCCCGAAACAACCCGTTCTTTCCCGACAGTGGCGGCTGAATTGCTGCTACAAGTCCATTGACAAATGAATTGGTGCCTCTTCCTGCAGCCACAATGAGCTCGTCATTCTCATGTACCTGGCCTACAATTTGCCGCACCGCCGCAGATCAGGTTGTACCCTTTCTGAAAACAATCTTGACTCTCGAGATCTCTGTTCCCAACTCCAGGGAGAGATTGTCCACCGACATCTTTTCCAAAGCCATGCAACTGACTCTAACAGTTATCCTGAAGATACCAACTGAAAAACGGATACTCGCAAAAGTGCTATTCCATTCTATCATTTCCTTTGATGAGAATTTCATCTCCAGATATTTTACAGGCAATGGACATTCCCTTCCACCATGATCGATGCTTCTATCTCCATTCTCTGACGCATTTCCCTCAGGTAACATCACTGCATTCCACCCAGAATAATAAAAAGGATTGGGTCTCCTTGTCCTCAGGTAACACGCCACGAGCCTCCGCATGCAAGAGATTTCAACGTAACTTCCACCATCTCCATAGCCTCTCTACCACCAGGCACAACTTCCCCTCCCCCATCTCCGGTTTCTGCTGATCGTCCTCTGCGCGACTCCATTGTTTACCAGCGGTGCTCACAAGTATCCCTTACTCCTGTAACCATACTGCAGACATTATTTCCAGCAGGTACTGGTTATTCAAGGGCAACGGAGATCACACTGGCGACACACTGCATTTCCAGTGTCCGCTGACTTGCAAGAAATAAAATGCTGATACTCCATCCAGTTACAGTCGTGAAAACCCATTGTCATCAATGATGTCATCTACAATCCCTGTCAGACCAGTATGTTACTGTTGCCGCGGACAGAATTTTCTTGAAAGTTGTTATGAGATAGATATTATCGAGTTTGGAGGAGAGATATTTTTGAACAAGGGCCCCATCGAGTGGCCACACGGACGGAGGAAGATAGACACATTTAACATTAATTGTTGTTATTCTGATCTCAATAATATCGGGAATAGCCCAAACTGTTGACAGTAAAACTCGCTGTTTTATTTTTAAGTATCACATTGTATCGTGTTTATACTTGGAGGGATCTGATGTGACCGGGTCTTCTCCAGACACATAAATATTTCTACTAGTGGTAACATTTCCTCACATTAATTAAGCTGCTCATACAGTTGCTTCACTTTATTGTTCACAATGAGAGGGTCGCTCCTTATCCTGTCAATCGCAAACATAACGATGATATCTGAATATGAACACGTCCGTCAGCTAAACCATACTACTAAACATGAATCACAGATATCACAGGCAGTAATGACAGTGCTTTTCCAGACCCAACTCAGATTTGATTCGAATAAATGTGTTGAACTGGCAATTGCCGCTGAACGGATGACAGGTACAGAGCCTGTAAAAATATTCACATTTCAAACCGAACCCCCTCACCCACTTTGAAGACCCTTGTGGCCATGGGCACTCGCATGGATCCCAGCCGTTCCTGCCTTTTTGTTGGCTACGCGGAACGGTCCGTGTTCCGAGCCGACACAGGCGTCACTGTCCGACTTCTCCCGCGCGACACTGAAGACAGCATGGCTGCCGCTTCCTGCACGCTGCTCGTTGGCTTCATCAACCAGCTCCAATTTCCACCGCGCATTTTGTTTTACCTGATCCGTTTCCAGCTGCTCACTCCCCTTCTCAATCTCCCTTTCTCTGTCTCCTGAGCCAGCTTATCTGCTGTCGTACACAATAAACCCATCAACTCACACAGCTCCCTGGACTATACTTCACCCATCCTGTTACTGGTAAAAATGTCATCCCCTTCTCAATCTCCCTTTCTCTGTCTCCTGAGCCAGCTTATCTGCTGTCGTACATCCCAAACCCAACGACTCACACAGCTCCCTGGACTATACTTCACCCATCCTGTTACTGGTAAAAATGTTATCCCCTTCTCAATCTCCCTTTCTCTGTCTCCTGAGCCAGCTTATCTGCTGTCGTACATCCCAAACCCATCGACTCACACAGCTCCCTGGACTATACTTCACCCATCCTGTTACTGGTAAAAATGTCATCCACTTCTCAATCTCCCTTTCTCTGTCTCCTGAGCCAGCTTATCTGCTGTCGTACTTCATAAACCCATCGACTCACACAGCTACCTGGACTATATTTCACCCATCCTGTTACTGGTAAAAATTTCATCCCCTTCTCATCTCCCTTTCTCTGTCTCCTGAGCCAGCTTATCTACTGTCGTACATCATAAACCCATCGACTCACACAGCTCCCTGGACTATACATCACCTATCCTGTTACTGGTAAAAATGTCATCCCCTTCTCAATCTCCCTTTCTCTGTCTCCTGAGCCAGCTTATCTGCTGTCGTACATCATACACCCATCGACTCACACAGCTACCTGGACTATACTTCACCCATCCTGTTACAGGTAAAAATGTCATCCGCTTCTCAATCTCCCTTTCTCTGTCTCCTGAGCCACCTTATCTGCTGTCGTACATCCCAAACCCCTCGACTCACACAGCTACCTGGAATATACTTCACCCATCCTGTTACTGGTAAAGATGTCATCCCCTTCTCAATCTCCCTTTCTCTGTCTCCTGAGCCAGCTTATCTGCTGTCGTACATCATAAACCCATCGACTCACATAGCTCCCTGCACTATACTTCACCCATCCTGTTACTGGTAAAAATGTCATCCCCTTCTCTCAACTCCTCCCCCCTCCGCCGCTTACGTTCTCATCCTGGGGCTTTTCATTTCAGAACAACGGAGATGTTTATTTCTTCTTCAGAGAAGGGTGCTTCCCATCCTGCACCATCAACGCTGTCCTCAAACTCATTACTTCCATTTCGCACAAGTCTGTCCTCACACCAACATACCGGCACCTCACTAAGGATAGGGATCTACCATCCCATCAGACACCGCGTCGACCACATAATTCTCTGTAATTCCGCAATCACTAACGTGATCCCAACAACAAGCACATCTTCCCTTCCCCTACTCCCAGTCTGCGCTTTCCAGGGATCTCTTCCTACGCGACTGTCGTCACTGATCTCCTTCCTGGCACTTATCTTGCAATCTGAACAATTGATACCCCCTCCCCTGCACATTATCCCTCACTAATATTCATGTCCTCATACTGCCCTCCGAGGTGAGGCGACACTTCAACACTGGGTCTGTTGGGTCATTAATTGGTAATAGGCAGTTGCAACGGAACACACCGTGGCCATTCTGTCACAAGGTGTGACATTGGGACCGGACACAGACACTGCACTACCAGGAACAGGACTAGGCGTGAGAAGGAAGCAGGGGAAGAGAGGAAGAAATGACGCTGGACATGACACAGGCCCCGGACGAGAGAAGGACTCTGGGCCTGCGCTAGGACTTGACCAGGATACCGGAACCAGGACATGGAACTGGGAACCTGGAGCTTGGTCTTGGACTTCGAGCCAGAGACTGGACAAGGACACAGAATCTGGGTCTTGACTCGGGCTTGGACCCCAGAACTAGGCGAGGATATGACGAGGTTACAGGGCGACGAGAGGCAAAAGGACTGGACATGAGATTCATGAACAGGACGTGGGAACCCCAGCACAGGACGAAGGAACCTCAGCACTGGGCTGGGCAAAGTACTCCTGGGCCGGGCGTGGCGCATGACAAGACGTGAACACAAAGCCGTGGCTTGTACAGGACAAGGACATTGGACGTGACTAGGACTGGATGAGGCCCCGAAGCTTGACTTAGTCGAGGAAGAGACAAGAACGCATAACACTGAGCCTTGGACGAAGGAGACTCAGGAGCATGGAGCACTGAGCCGGGACCTCTCCTTGGGTACAGGACTTAGGGCCGGGTCTCATCACACCGAACACAGAACCCGACGAGACAGTTCCTAACGCTAGTTAGCGGCAAAATGGCCGGACCTACCTAGCGAAGACGTGGACACAGTCAGTTACAAACAGGGCGAAGCTCCAGGCACAGGCGAGGCGAGGCGAGGCTCCAGGCAGAGGCAAGGTCAGGCCAGGCGAGAATCCAGGCAGAGGGAAGACGAGGCTAGGTCAGGCTCCAGGCAGAGTCAAGGCGAGGCCAGGCGAGGCTCCAGGCAGAGGCAGGGCGAGGCCTGGCGAGGCTCCAGGCAGATGGAAGCTGAGGCCAGGCCATACTCCAGGCAGAGGCAGGGCGAGGCAAGGATCCAGGCAAAGTTAGGGCGAGGCCAGGCGAGGCTCCCGGCAGAGGCAAGGCTCCAGGAGGATGGTGAAGGGATGCAGACAGGGTGTTTGGACAGGAACAATCCAGCAGCCAGAGGCGCAATCCTGAAGCTAATTATGAGGCCAGCCCAAACAAGAATCAGCTGACTCAACATAAACTAAGAAAACCTGGAATAAGGTACGTAGACCGGACAGTGAACCGGAATGCGGATTTCACGGACCGTACCATGACACATTGCCATGAAAAGAAAGCATACCGCTTTGATACATTTGTCAGGGATGACCTCCTAGAAGAATGCCGCGGCAACCTGGTTACAGGAAAAGAACATGGGACGGTGGCGGAGAAGGGAAAGGGAGAGAAGAAGGAACTGCAGCGATAGAGGACTCGATAGTGTGGGGAACAGACAGGAGACAGTGTGGACGTAACCTGCACACTCGAAAGGTATGCTGCCTCCCAGGTGTCAGAGATGGGACAGCTCAGATCGCGTCCACAACATTTTTGGGGAGGGAGGTAAAAGTGAAGAGAACATTCAGTCACGTTGTCAGGAAGGGCAGGCAGGTGATGGGACTAATTTGCAGCCGAAAGGTTGAGTCTCAAATCATTAGGTGTGCAGGATCTGGAAGGACAGCAAGTGCGGTACTCAAGGTGTTGTGTCTAAATGCTCGTCGTATCAGAAATAATGTGGATGATACCGTGGCAATATTACAGAATGCCAGACATGATGTTGTAGCCATCACTGAAATGTGGCTGAAAGATGTTTGCATTTGGGAACTGAATGTCCGAGGTTACATGTTATATCGGAGGGATAGGAAGTTAGGTAGAGGGGATGATGTGGCTGTACTGGAAAAGAATGCCATCCAATCAGTAAAAAGATGGGATCGAGTCTGGGACCATCTTGCATCCTTGTGGGTTGAGTTAAGAAAATGCAAGGGAAAAAGAATGTTGATTCCAGTTTTATTTAGCTTCCCACCAGTGGCTTAGCTGGTAATTGACACAGTCTTACGATGGTATAGGAATGAAGCCAGTTCAGTTCGTGATATTGAGTGGAACTGAGGAGAGAGTGAGAGGGAGAGAGAGAGAGAGAGAGAGAGAGAGAGAGAGAGAGAGAGAGAGAGAGAGAGAGAGAGAGAGAGAGAGAGAGAGAGAGAGAGAGAGAGAGAGAGAGAGAGAGAGAGAGAGAGAGAGAGAGAGAGATGGAAGGTGA
This sequence comes from Hypanus sabinus, assembly GCF_030144855.1. Classification (NCBI taxonomy): domain Eukaryota; kingdom Metazoa; phylum Chordata; class Chondrichthyes; order Myliobatiformes; family Dasyatidae; genus Hypanus; species Hypanus sabinus. The sequence goes on from NW_026779262.1 coordinate 44,739, forward strand.
TTTGTTTTCCAAGTAAGCCGATGCTGTCGATCTTTCCGTTGTCCTCCGAAGTCCTGTTGAAATCGCCGACTGTGACCACACCAATGGGTACCGTCTTCATGAGGTAAAGCTATCAATCCAGGCAAGGGTTAAACACACCTGTCTCCCCTTTTCTACACTGCCAGACCCACTGATCGATGTTGCCGATCGATCCTCCAATAATCCACCCTTTCGTGGGCACACAAAACTCCTCCTGTGTCTGTGTGTCTGTCTAAAAAACAGTTGACCTTGTATTTATCCAAACATGCTGAATACCAGCTCTCCATTACATAGCTCCGCCGTTCCGTCACCATAGCAACGCACGAGCTGCTCATTGCTCTGTCTCTCTGAATCAGTGTACACAAACTCTCTCTCTTTTTAAAGGCACAGTCCATATCGGCAGGCGCTTAGGGCTTCGTCACAGACCAAAATTACGTTTGTATACAGGCCTACAAACAGCAGCCGGGATGTCGATTGAAAAATTTGGAAGAGATAGAAAAGGCAAAGTCAAGATAATCGGATTTTAACTAGAAAGTTGATTGGAAAAACCAGGTCAGTACTGAACCCCAAGAGAGTGAATTTGTAGAAAGTCTGAAGGATGGCTTTTTAGCACAGCTCGTTGTTGAACCTACTAGGAGATGGGTTGTGCTGCTTTGAGTGTTGTGCAATGATCCGGAGGTGATAAGGGAGCTTAATCTTAAGGAACCCGTAGGGACCAGTGATCAAAATATGATCGAGTTCGCATTGAAATTTGAAAGGGAAAAGTAAAATCCAATGTGTCGGTATTTCCATAGAATAAAGGAAATTACAATGGTGAGAGAGGGGAACTGGCCGAAGTTGACTGGAAAGGGACCTTTACAGAAGGGGTAACAGTGCAGGAATGCCTGGAGTTTGTGGGTAAAATGAAGAGAGTGAAAGACGGTTTTTTTTTTACAAATAAGATGAAATTTTCAGAGGGAAGGACACTACCCTGGCTGACAAGTGAAGTCAGAGCCAACGTAAAAGCGAAAGTGAGGGCGTACAAGCAAGCCAGAGCTAGTGGGAAGATAAAGGATTGGAGAGTGTGGATTGGTGATAACATCTCCCCATTGTTGACGATCAATACTGGCGCACTGCTCTACTCTCTGTATACCCATGGCTGTGTGCCTAGGCATAGCTCAAACACCATCTATAAATTTGAAGATGACACAACCATTGCTGGTAGAATCTAAGGTGGAGACGAGAAATCGTACAGGAGCGATATATGCCAACTAGTGGAGTGGAGTCGCAGTAACAACCTTGCACAACATCAACATGACGAAAGAGCTGATGGCGAACTTCCAGAAGGGTAAGGCGAAGGAACACATGCCGACCCTCATAGAGGAACCAGAAGTGGGGGAGAGTAAGCATTTTCAAGTTCCTGGGTGTCAAGATCACTGACGACCCAATCCGGTCCAAACATCTCGATGAAGAAGGCAAGGCAGAGACTGTACTTCATTGGGAGTTTGAACAGATTTGGTATGTCAACATAAACACTCAAACTTTTCCAGATTCATCGTGGAGAGCATCGTGACAGACTGCAGCACTGCACAGGACTGAAAGAAGCTGCATCCATCTTGGGCGCTGGCCAACAGAGTATCCAGGATATCTTCGAGGGGCGGTATCTCAGAAGGGCAGCGTCCATTATTAAGGACCCCCAGCACCCAGGACATGCACGTTTCTCACTGTTAACATCAGCTAGGAGGTGCAGAAGCCTGAAGGCACACACTCAGCGATTCAGGAACAGCTTCCACCCCTCTGCTGCCTGATTCTTAAATGGAGATGGAACCCGTAAACACTACCTCACTTCTTTAACATATATTATTTCGGTTTTGCACGATATGTTAATCTATTGAATATACATATACCTTTATTGAGTTACTTTTATTTCTTCTATATTATGTTTTGCTTTGAACTGCTACTGCAAAGTTAACAAATTTCACGACTCATGCTGCTGACAATAAACCTGATTTTGATTCTGAAAATATATGCTTGCATTCGGCACTGCAAGGCTCAGGAGAGAGCGCAGGGCATGTCAAAGCGCAGATCAACTCATGATTCTTCAATAGAGTCAACAACCAAGAAAGAGCTAAGTTGGTGACGCTTGTTCCTACACGATTTCTGAGGTCAAGAGAGTGGAAGTTTCCCAGCGCAGCGGCTTTTGGTCTTTGAGAACACTGCCGCACACTGTTCATATACAAAACCACTTTATTATAATGTTATGAAATCTGACCATTAAACACCTGAAAAGCGACAGAAAGACCGAGTGCAAAGGATAATAATGCTTTCTCTCTCCCTCTCCATCCCCCCTTCCACTTTCTCTCTCTCCCCCTCTTCCCCTCTCTCTCTCGTCTCTCTCTCTCCGTCCCTCTCTCTCCCCTTCTCTCTCTCTCTCACTCTTTCCCTCTCTCTCTCTTTCGCTCCCTCTCTCTCTCTCGCTGTTTCCCTCTTTCTCGCTCTCGTTGTTTATCCCTCTCTCTCCCCCTTCACTATCACTCTCTCCCACTCTCTTTCTCTCTTCCGCACTCTCCCCCGTCTCTCTCTCGCTGTCTCTCTCTCTCTCCCTCTCTCTCTTCGTCCCTCTCTCCGTCTCTCCATCTCTCTCTCCTCCGCTCTCTCTCCCCCTCTCTCTCCCCCTCCCTCTCAGACAAATACTCATGCCACATATTCACAATATTCAAAAGTAAGCTTTTAAAACAAATTTCATTCCCCTTTAAACGAGAGTCTGCACTTTATTTTATCTTTATCTCTAATAATTTCCCGCTAAATCTACTGATTTGTTTCGACACAAATCATGAACAAGTAAAACTGAAATGCTGGAAATTATTTGTCCCCTCCCCACACCTGCTGTTCAGGTATGCAAAAAGGGTTAACTGCATGTGTCATTTCATTAAATGCCGATACCGTCATTTCCACGGAGAGTTTCAGCGTCACAAGGGAGTTTCCCTCTCCTATTAATAAGCATCTGATTCACTGAGCTCTCACTGAACAGCCGCTCCTGCACTCACAGGGATTCGCCGATCCACACAGCTGGACAGAGAGAGCACGCTGCAGAAAGAAGGTTTGCTGGTTCCGGAATGGATCAGAGTCTGGGAACAGCAGAGTGGAGAGTGACAGAAATTCCGAAGAATGTCTTCTGGGCTGCTCAGTTTGTCTTTGCGAAGGATGAATGGATGAGCTTTGATTTTCGAATCACGCACGCATTAACAGTCATTCAAGTGATTTACTACCCTGGTCTCGCTATCATTGCAGTTCCCGGTGAGTGTCTCTTCAATGGTCAACTACACAACAGTATTTAACTGTTCTCTAATGTTTATCACCCGTTTGAAATTATTGCTACTGTCACACACTCCAGGTAAGAAATCTCCAAAACTTCAAATTCTGCAACGATGCTGTTCACTGTGGGTCTTGTAATTGTGCGGGTGTGATGGCCAATGATCCAATCGGTAAACTCCGTTCAGTCGTTGCTCACATCATTTCATGACCGAGGCTTTCATATTTTGCCTCCGGGAGCGTTGCCTCCTTTCAGTCTCTCCATATTCCCCTCGGAAATGTCGGCTTTGGAATCAAGTTGCTTCAACTCCTTGCGTTTGCAGCGGAATTTAATCTGACATCCAAGTGCGCGTTATTCTCAAAGACAACCGCTCTGTCAACGACCCGCCAACGTCACTGCAGAATTAAGATGGTGATGTTAAACCTGATTCTGACATGGGTCTCAGTTGACGACTCAGAGTGGAAAGGGGTTAGAGTGAGAGAATCGTCGTTGGGAAAAGTGAGAGGGAGAGGGGAGGGAGAGGGAAGCACCGGGGTGACATTCTGTAATTGACAATAATTCCCCACGTCGTTTTCTCCTGCCAGATATGCAATCTGTTTCTCCGCTCTACATGTGCAAACGGCTGGGGCTGCCTAACTATATATATGTTTGCCAAAGACATTTACAGAGTAGTGAATAATGATCAGGGGAGGGAGCCTGCCCTTGATCTAAACAGTCATTGCTGAGTAAATTTATCGAATGGAATTTACGTTTCTGTACATTTCGTATTTGCAGTGCCATTTGCATCCTTCCTGTCAACATATACAATGTTACTGGTTATCAGTGATCGTTATCTGTATTATTCAGTGCGGTTTCATGTGTGATATCGGCCCACAAATACTGCGGTTGATTTTTCACTGAGTTCACTTACGATTTGATTCTACTAATCGATTTTCTTGATAGACTTCCCGAGGAGCAATTATTCATTCATGTGACCAAACACAAAGAACAAATCCGATCAATTGTATGATAACAGAAAGCGCTTCCGGATGTGTCCCCACTGATTATTTTTATGCATCTTGCAGTGAACATGGTGACGATTTTAATCCTGTCCAGAGGAAAGTGCGGTCTCTCCGGAGTTGTCACTCGCTACCTGGCTGCCATGGCAGCGACGGATCTTCTGGTCTCTGCCCTGGACCTGATATTGAGCAAGATTCCGAATGCATACGCGCCAATGGAATTTACCTTTTGGGCTGAGAATACACCAGTGTGTAAAATCCACGCCGTCCTGCTTTACGCCGCCACCGATTGTTCGGTCTGGTTCACCGTCAATTTCACCTTTGACCGGTTTGTGGCCATTTGTTGCCAGAATTTCAAAACAAAATATTGCACCGGGAGAACTGCGCTGTGATTCTGGGGACGGTAACTGCGATCAGCTGCTTAAAGAACCTTTACTGGTATTTTCGTCTCACTGGGGCTTATGCAATGATAATTGCTCCATTTATTTGTATGAAAACCGCGAATTATGTGTCTTTATCTGTCGCAATTCCAATAGACTTAGTTCATTACCTTCTCACCCCTGTATTCCCATTCCTGTTGGTTCTCCTGACGAATGCATTAACCGTCCGGCATGTTTTAGTCACCAGCAGAGGGCGCAGCAGACTCCGGTGTGCTGACAAGGGACAGGGTGCCGGGGACCCGGAGATGGAGAGCCGCAGGAAATCCCTCGTTTTACTGATGATCATCTCTGGCAATTTCGTCCTGCTGTGGGCACCGTTCACTGTGTATTCTTTGTGGAACCGGCTGTCTGTTGTCTCTGCGGTGAACCTTCCTCCTGATTCTCTGCGAGAACTGGGCTCAATGCTGCAGCTTCTGAGCTGCTGCACAAACACGGCTCTTTACGCCGTCACCCAGACCAAGTTCAGGGAGCAACTGAAAGACGCGATAAAATATCCCCTGGCTCTCATTGCTGCGAGGATGTCATGAATTAGTGATGTTTCCCTGCCTGGCCCAACTAATTCACCACTCATTGCAGGCAAACTCTGCACCAGCGGAGCCCGGAGTTCTCCCTGTCCGTCTCATCCCTCGCCAGCTTTACCACCGCGCATGATTCCTCACTCCGGCTCACTGACGATTATTTTCATCGTTTTTCCTGCATTCACCGGTTTCTATCCCCTCTCTTCCCCATTGGAACGACCTACGTTTGTTAGTGTAGATCGGCACCATCGTTGTGAGCCACAGTTCCGCCGTCAAAGTCTCACTGGTCGCCTGTTCCAGCCGCACTGCTCCGCTCCAGCGTGAAGCCTCCCCTGTGTTCCCGAAACCTCTCCCGTTTAACAGAGACTGCGCACGGCCCGGTTCACCCAGTCGGCAGGTCAATGCTGCAAACTAGCTCTTGTCCCGGCTATCGATCTGATAAATTCTAGGATTTCAGAAACATTTTGCAGTCACAGTGTTAACGGAAGTTTGAAAAATCGATGTTGGTGTTGAGGAAATGTGAATGCCAATCCGCATTGTGTGTATGTGTGTGTGTGTGTGTGTGTGTGTGTGTGTGGGGGGGGGGATTTCTTCAGTTTTTTTTAGCCTCAACTTGGCCGATGGGACTCGTCAGAATAGTTTAGCATGTCTACACGGGCCGAAGTACCACTTTCCGTTCTGTATTTCTCCGTGTCTTTAGAAATTGCCACCCAACGCCATGGGATAAGATCTCTCTCAGCCCTGGGAATTTGTTTTTATTTACGGACCTGAGAATGTCAATAATCATTTACCGGGAACAGCAGTAGAATATTCCCTTCCCTTTATTGGGCACTGCCACTTAGAGACGCTTTCCTGACGAATATCGACGGGAAGTGTTAATTTTGTGCTCTCTCCCTTATCTTCTACTATACATTTCGATTGCACGTGTAGTTCCCCTGCAGTACCAGTACTTCCCACCAGAGTTTGTTTGTGCATGTTATGCTGAAAATAAAGAAAAAAATCATCGCATTTGTCTTATTACCGTCAGCCAGGGAATTTCCTTCATCCCCAGATACTGAAGAATTTCCTGCACTCGACAGGTTACCGCGACTTCGAGCAAACAGTATGCTCTAAATTCAGGTATTTCATGAATGACACAAACTTTCACCATCAAGCGTGAAGATTAACAATCAATTTGAATGCACCTCTCGAACGTGAGTGAGATCACTGGCAGGTTTTCCTCCTTCAATGTGACCCGTCACTTCAACATAGAGTAAACAGAGAGATCACGACTGCTGGTGGCGCATCACTGACCACTCTGGTATTGTCACTGCGTCTTCAGACCGGCCACTGACCACACGGACAAAGTCACTCCCTCAATGTCAGCAATCGTGTTAGAAATGTTTCTGAAACAGAGGCATTATGAAAGTGGATCGAAATCTATGAACATACTTGCGTGGAAACGGAAAAAAAAGATAGCAGAAAACACAATTCATAGAATTAGGGACCCAAGAAAGGAAATGATAAAAAAAAAGCTTTGAAATTCAAGAAGCTTTTGAAGTGTTTTACAAAATTCTATATTCCAACGTTCCACGGGGAAGCATAACACAAATTGACACCTTTTGAATTCTCTAGAGTTACCCACTTTAAGCGAAGAACCAAATAGAAGGATGACTACTGACATAACTGAAGATGAATTAAAAGCTGCAATTAGTCGGCTTAATTTAAGCAAGTCACCAGGATCGGATGTGTATACGACAGAGTGGTACAAAGAATTTAAAAATGTGTTAATTCCTGTTTTACTCCCCACACTGAACTGGGCTTCAAAAAAGGCACAAATGCCACCCAGTTGGAAGGAAGCGATAATCTCAGCTTTACCGAGAGAAGGCAAGGATAAAATAGAAGACGGGTCATTTAGACCAATATCTGTTCTTAATGTAGATTATAGGTTATTTACCTCTATCATGGCCAAACGATTAGAGAAGTTTCTACCCATTCTGATAAGTAATGATCAGACAGGTTTTATTCGGCAACGCCAAACACAAGACAATATACGAAGGACACTTCACATTATGGATCATATACAAAAAAATAAAAATAAAATCGAGGCAGACCTGACGTGCTGATGAAGAGTCTCAGCCGGAAAAGTCGACAGTGCTTCTCCCTATAGATGTTGTCTGGCCTGCTGTGTTCCACCAGCATTTTGTGTAAGATGTTACCGAGGTATATTTGACAGGGAAAAGGCATAGAGGTCGTCTCAAAACTTTGCAATTAGCAAAGGAAAACCGGAGATGGGGCCTACCTTCTCTTAGAGATTATTATCTTGCAGCACGGTTGAGAAATTGACTCTTAAAATATGGAAAACTACTATAAAAGAATGTAATCTAGAGGGAGATATTGCAATTCTTAAATGGTGTGCATATGACTCGGATTTTACACCGAATAAATTGGATGTTAGATTTAAGGACTGGACAGCTAAAGGAATAACATTTTTTTGCAACATAATGAAAGAAGGAACACTGTACAGTTTTGAAATGCTTAAAGAGAAACACTTATTAGAAAAACAAGATTTTTTATCTGTATTTACAGATACGACAATATGTTAATAAGACGCTTAAAATATAACCAAAGCAAGTCCATGCTTGATAGAGCTGCTTAGAAAAACATATAATTCTGATAATGGTAGTAGAATAATTTCAAGCATGTATAAGGGATTTGTCAAATCTTAAAACACATTTGACCTCATACATTAAAACTAAATGGGAGGAGGAAGGAGGGATAATTATATCTGATGAAGAATGGACAATAATATGGAGGTATCAATAGAAGTGTACCAGTTCACAGAAATGAAGGGAGTTTGGATGGAAAAACTTGATAAGACATTTTATTACACCCTCTCAGAAATGCCATTATGATAGTAACCTCCCTGTTTGCTGGAGAAATTGTGGAAATCAAAATGCAAATCATTATCATATTTTTTGGGACTGACCTGTTATCAAAAACTATTGGAGGGGGATACACAATCCCCTTCAAGACATCTTTAAATGTGAAAGACCCTTAGAGAGTTAGACCATATATTTTGCATAGATACCTCAAGAATGGTTGAAAAGAGATAATTATTTGATGAATATACTGTTGGTGGCTGGTAAAAAGACTCTTACTAGGAAATGGTTATCACAGGAGAACCCAACTTTAAATGCATGGATGGAAATTACAATGGACATTTACAAAATGGAGAAGAGAACAGCATCTGTTAATCATAAGCTGGAACAGTTTGATTCATACTGGGAAAAATGGTTTAACTACATAATGCCTCACAGGCGTGATTTTATTATCATAAATAAATGAATACGTTGCAACAAAAAATCACTCCCTACTTGTACATAGTTCTTTTTTTTTTCCTTTTGCTTGTTTTATCTTTTCACTCTTTCCTATAAGTGTATACCTCAGATAAATACTTTGTGGAGATTTGTGATGTATATGATTATATGATATATATGTACAATGTCTGAAATACGAAAGTTGACTAAGTGGTCGTTAGAGTGGAGGATTTTTATTTAGTTGGACCGGAACATTGCTGATCGGTTGGAGCATCAACGGATTTGGGGAGGAGTCAGGTGAATGGGGTTGAGTGGGATCTGGGATCAGCCATGATGGAATGGCAGCGTTCACGCAATGAGTTGAATGACTTGATTCTGCTCCCATGTCTTATGGTCTTATTGTCTATACGGGTTTGTGAGAGGCACGCTCGTTGTACAGCGAATGGTTGGTGCATGGAACCCTCCGATAGAGGCGGATACACTGGGGGCATTCACAAACTCTTATTTAGGCACATTGGTTATATAAACAGCAGGCAGTTTTGTAGCGGATGGTTATATTTATCTTAGGGTAGATTAAAAGGTCGGTACAACGTCGTCGGCCGATGGGCCTGTATTGTGCTGTAATATTCTATGTCCTATGCTCCCGGTAACTGTCATTGAATACAAAACTGTAACTGAAATCCTACCGAAGGTTTATATGAATTCCTGACTGTTCCACTCACTCGCCTTCCCACTGGAGGCAAACATGCCACATGAGCTTATAACATCCTGCCAGCTTGCGTACAGACTGTCAGTGAGCTCGGTATTTCGGCGGACAGATTACTCTGTAAATCAATAATGGACAATTCTGTTAACCGTCTGTCATTGATCGCATACCTTCACTTACAGTAGAACTCCAAGGACAGCCCCCGCACTTCCCTGGACTCAACTCCATCAGGCACGTCCATCACTGATCTTTATTGTCCAAATGCCAAGCAACTGGTTTAGCATTTTGTTACCCCTGTTCTCCCTCACACAACATTTATTACCTAAATTTGTCTTTCATTTCAGAAATTCTGCTGACAATTTTTCAATCCATTTGACGTCATTCACATATTCTGTGTGCTCTCCAAAATATATATAAGCTCCCGGCTTTCATCAGTGATTACGAATGGAAGGGAGAGGCAGGCAGAGCAGAAGAAGACTGCACTAGCAGTGTGTTAAAATGCGCCACACGCCTACGTTGGCATTTGTTTCAGTAATGACTGATCTTTGCCGGCATGCAGAGTCTTTCGATGCCAGTTCCGAAAAGCTCGATATTGCTCGAACTTCAGTTTTTTTTTTCAATGTGCACGGGCTGTTTCTAACGATCTGCCTCTCAGAGAATGCGGTGTCAATGCAATTCAATTAAAAGCAGGTTTTAGACAAAATGCCCCTTGTTCACGAGTGGCAGACAATTGAAAACATTCAACATATTTTCTGCTCAATTCAAAGCGACGTTTTGAAAACTATCGCCCTGACTCTTCAAAACCCCAAAGAAAAATACAGATATAAAGGGATTATCCTTGAACAGGAAGAACTTACAGACTGCGGTATCAATTAAATTAGCGAGGTGGATGTGTTCTGTAAAGACGTCGGCGCTGCCGGGTCAGTTCCCCGGTAAGAGGAAAACACTGCTACTGAAGTGTAGACTGATAGGAAATTAGTTCATCCCGGAGCCAGAGAATGACACCCGTACAGAGAAAGCCGCAAAGCCATGCGCTTGAAATGGCAACTCTCAGTGATAAGTATTTGCATACAGATGATTGCTAACAAAATTATACAATTCTAATGCCGATTAGATCTTAAATATTAGAGATTACAAATATAACTGAAATGTAGCGAAATTCACATAAAATGTTGGAGCTGAATGAACAATCCATGTTTCTGATCGAGCCCCTTCTTTAGGATTCGTCCGGGGTCTTTATCGCCGGAGTATTTGGTTCGGATATGGAAGGACAGTTTGTTCGGATGTGGAAGGACAGTTAGTTCGGATGTAGACGGTCACTTTGTTCGGATGTGGAAGGACAGTTCGTTCGGATGTGGAAGGTCACTTTGTTCGGATGTGGAAGGACAGTTTGTTCGGTTGTGGAAGGACACTTTGTTTGGTTGTGGAAGGTCACTTTGTTCGGATATTGAAGGACAGTTTTCCTTCAGGTGCTGCTACACAGTACTGGCACCAGTTTCAATTATAAAAAGAGATCGGGGAAATACGCGCAATGTTCTCTTCTGGTCCGCAGTTGTTGAAATTATACGTTGTAACTATGTGGTTTTGTGCAGGTCTTGTAGCTTTAGTTCTTGGTCTTGCTTTGTCTGGTTCATTTAGTGCTCCTTGCAGGGGAACGCGCTAAGACAGTAGCGCGATATTAATACGCAGCAGTCTTTCCGGACTCTGGGATGGGGATTGCCAAACGTTATTTGGATTTTATGGTGTAGTCTGTTTTGTCATATGCTTTTGTGATATCATTCTAGAGGAACATTGTCTCATTTTTTAACTGCATTGCATTTGTGGTTTCTAAATGACAATAAACTGAATGTGAATGTGAATCTGATATGCGGCAAAGCTACAGCGGTCACACGGGCAATGGAAGAATGCTTCCGTCCCTTGCTCACGAAAATGTGAAAGGGAACATGCTCTGCTTTGAAATCTAGTGAACATAATGCAAGATTCAACAGGAATATTTTCTGTTGCAATAGAGGCTCCATTCTGGGATTCACGGACCGCTCTGTTAATGGTAGGAGTCAATGGCATAAAAAGTTTCAGAAACTCCTGGGCTACAACATAGTTGGAACTACAACATAGTTAGCTCTGATTTAATGGAAGGAAACTAAATTACGCAGTACTATATTCCCAATGAGTTTGTATAAACGCGGGGAAAAGACGTATTATATCTCACGGGTAACGAAAGGCACTGGGCAGCGATCCTGCAGGTGCCTGAAACTCTTACATGGTCATGAATTCCTGCCATCCTTAATATGTGTTTGTGAAGGGAATGTGATGTCACAATCAAACCCCACAACCCCAGTAAGCATACATGTTGACGTCACAACACAGAAGTTTAGCACGTGAAAATGACATCATTAATACCTGCACATGTATAATAGACCCTGACGTCCAGCAGGCATTTTGGATTCAGCCGAAGTTTTATACACGCAACAAAAAGATAAGCAATTCAGGCAGAATCTATGGAGCGAAATGCGCAGTTGTGACTCCCGACCTTATTGGAAATGGAAAACAAGTTAACACGTCAGACTAACGTAATGTGGTTGGATTCCAGACTACAAATTGCAAGGTTGTATTGTAAGCATATTCATAAAATTTTCCCCAGATTCTGCATTCAAACGTTTACAATCTTCTACAGACACACAGTGGTTTGTACATTGTGTCTGCTTTTGCATGTTCATTGTCACATCTCATGTCATCGGCGTACTTACTTTATAAACTTACTTTGAAATTTGAACTTCATCATTCTTAGTTCTGAATTTCAGTTCTTCATCTTCAACTTTAATCTGATGTTATGCGTATGAATAATCACGTGGTGAGCAAAGATAGTAGTCACGTTGTTGCTGCTTAATCTGCTGGTCACGCCTCCATGCAAAACAAAATGAGTTTTGTATTGAGTGAATGCTGAAATCAGCACGTCACTGAACAGCAACACAAAAAGATTCTACGTATTTATGGCAAAAGTGAATTAGAGATAATTTCAGTTACATTTTATTTACAGAACATCCCATTCAGTGCAAACAGATATGTTGTCGCATTCTTCAGCTCCTCCCTGAATTTCCTCTGTGTCAGTCCATAGATACACGTGTTGGTGCAGGAACTGAGCAGCGTCAGCATATCCCCGGACACGTGTAGGATAAATGTAGGTGTGTTGTAATATTTGTCTGTGAAATGAACGTTTACCGCTGAGCAGGTCATGGAGTGTACAATACTGGTTATCCACAATAATATAAAATTGGCAGATAGAGCGAACAACAAAACCATTGACTTTCTCCGGTTCGTAACCTCTGGATCACTTTTGTTGTCAGTATTGCTCCGAAATCCACGGCGAACTATATTCGCTGCTATAATAGATCTGGTAGTTAAAACATTGAACAGCAGAATTATACCAATTGGTAATAATGGGGTCATGATGGTGTCAAATAACTCGTAACCTCTCCACAGGGATGATGTATAGTACTCGGGTTTGGGAATGCACGTCCTTGGTTCTCCTGCCAAGTAAAATGGAAATGACTGAACACAGCTGCCTACGGCCACTGCCACGATAACCACTGTCGCTGTTCTCTCCGTACAATATCGGGTCCGCAGCTTCTGAAGGCAGATCGCGACGTAGCGAATGAAAGTGAAAGCGACCGTCAGCCAAACGGAACAATCCAATGTTATAATTATCAGAATAGTTCCCACAACACACAGCGGGGGTTTCACCAAAAAATCAGCATACGGATAGAGAGCATTGATTTTCTGCAATACAACACCAAGGACAACGACCATCAGATCTGCTGCCGCCATGGCCACGAGGTAGCGACTGATACATTTGGCGAGCCCTCAATTTCTGCGAGAGAGGATCACAATCGCCGCTAAATTAACTGAAAAAAGAGATAGAAAGAGACAGTAATTTCTTAATGTCTCTCGATTGCTCAGTGTGACTTTGCTTTCATGGTAAAACCGGTAGTCCATATCGCCCCATTTAGGTAACAGTCCGCACTATTGTTCATTTAACCAAAATGCATTACCGTACATTTACCAATACTGTATTCCATCTGTCACTTTTGTGCCCATTCTTCCAATATGTCTAAGCACTGCTGCAATCGTATTGCTTCCTCAGCAATACCTACCTATCCACCCATCATCCGTATCATCCGCACACTTTGCCACAAAGCTGTCAGTCCCACCATGGTAATCCTTGGTGGTAGGGAGAAGAAATCCATGGTAGAAATTTGTTTCTGTGATCGCAAGTCAGCGAATAGTGATTTATTCAGCGATCGTTGCCGGGCCAATTGTCATGTGTCATCTACATAGAAGATTTGGATAACAATGTGGAAAACCCGGAGAATAAATTTACAGACGACAATAAAATAGATTGTGTAGTGGAGAGCGGAATCGGCTATCAAACCTCAGGTTGTTATCTTCATCATTTCAGTAAGTTGGTCAAAGAATGGAATGGAGGAGCTTAACTGGGACACATGGAGGGTTTTACTTTTGAAAAGATAAGAAAGGTAGGAGATTCTCAGCGAGCATTAGGTCTCCGTGGAGTCTTGAGAATAGAGGTGTGTATATTTCAGGAACATGATTCACTGAGAGTGGAACATAAGGTGGACAGGGTGGTAATGAAGCTAAGATCGATTGTCCTCATCAGTGAAGGAACTGAGCAAAAAAATTTCGATGGGAATGGAAATGTGCACGTCTGTGTTACGCCTGTACACACAGAAAGGAGAGCATTGTGGGCACCTTGTAAATGGAAAGGCTGACACTGAATTAGTTCAGAAACAATTTACCAGAATGTTTCCAGGATTTTAGAAACTGCTTTGCAGAGAGAGATTGATCAGAGCCGGACATTACTCGCTGCAACGCAGCTATATGGGAGTTAGTCACACAGAAGCACAGAAAACCACAAGGGATAGAGACAGTGTAAATTCACCCAGTCTATTTTTACAGGGTTGTGGAATCCTGATACTGACGGCGCGGGTATAAATTGAGTGGGAAAGGTTCAATAGGTATTTGAGGGGTAACCTTTATGCAAATAGGGCAAGTATGTGAATTATGCTGTGCGATGACGTGGCTGCAGGAGATCCAATAATAAATGGCAGTTGAAAGGGTAAATGGTTATGAAGCGTTTGAAAGGTTGTGGGGCGAATGCTGAAACATTGCACGACATCTTATTTACATGGAATCTTTGGATCAAGTATCTCTTTTTCGTGGTGCATAACTCTACCTCTCCAGAATAAATTGACATTCTCGTTTATCCTAAATTCAGGGTATTTCCATAGAACACTTTTCCCTCTGGATTAAGTTTACATTTCTATTGTATCCCTAATGAACTTCCATTGACCCTTCAGATATCAGTTTCCAATGGACTGAAACCAGGACAGCACATACCCTTTGGCTGAATACACAGGACAGCCGCCATGACTATTCCAGATAGAGGACATCATGAATCAAACACAATCCCTTTGAATTTGAAAATGAACCAGACTCAGGTTTAATATCAGCGGCAAATTCATTACATCCAAAACAAAAATGTTATGATTATACAGAAAAGGTTACGATACAGTACATTATAACAAACAAGAAAAAAAGAACACTAAAGATATCAAGTCACGCAAATCATATTTTGAACAAATAGATGTAAAGTCTTTTTTTTCATTATTTCCTGGGTGATTTTATATGACAAGACTTGAACAGCAAAACACGTCCGCTCTAAATCGCATAATTTAAAAACTACAGTTTGTCGCACATCTCGACATTTCCCTGACCTTACCTGGAATACCAACGGCTGCCAATACGGGATAGTAAATTGAGACGATATAATAAATTGCTGGGTATCACACTTTCTGCCAGAAGCGTGGATCAATTGTACGAAAAGTGCCAACTTGCCCAGATACTGTGGTTCGGTGAGCCCTTATACACCAGGAGGAATGTCCCTTAAGCCAATTAATGCCACCTTAGTTATATTAGCTACAGGACATTGAACAAACAACCAGTGTTTGTTTCGGTCTATTTTTACTCATTGTGACATTGGGTAACACCCTGAACTCTTGCCGGTGCATGACAAACAATGGGTTCGATGTTCATTCAAAGTATTTCAGAGGAGTCACAGAAATAGTGCATCACAGCACAAGAAACTGGACCCATCCAGTCCGTGTCAAATTCTGCCTCGACCTCCGTACCGTTACATTTTTTTTTTAAATGTTACTTCAAGCCCACGCCCACCAGTTCTGCTGACAGCTAGTTGCACACCCTCCCCATTCGTACAATAGAGCTCCCCATCAGTTTCCCTTAAATATTTTACTTCTCATCCCTAACCCATGTACGGCAGTTTTAGTCTCACCCAAATAGTGACAAAAGCTTGATTCCATTTACCTCTCATAATTTGTATGCCTCTGTGCAATCTCCCCACATTCTCCTGTGCTCAAGATAAGGAAACCAAAATCAATGTCCGAACCGATTCAAACATTCCCTATAAATCAGGTCTTCAAGCTTCAACAAAGGCCCTGTAAACTTGCTCTGTATTTGTTCACTCTCAGTGATCTCTTTGTGCAGGTAGTTGATCAGAACTCCACACAATACTCCAAACTGAGTCTCGTCAACGTCAATTCAACTTCAGAATTACATCCTCAACTAAATGGTCTGGTTTGTCAATGCCTAACTGCCCAAACCCGCTTTACGACCCGATCTCCCTCAGACGCCACTATCAATAAATAATGGATCTGTACTCACAGACCCCTTTATTCACTGCGCTACTCAGTGCCGTACTATTCCAAGTGTCCGTCCCACGCTGGTCAGTCCTCCCAGTGTTCAACATCCCACACGTCCGCATTAACAACAGAGCCTGCAGTGATCAATGCGGCTGCCCACTATTTTCAGGCCTCCATTCAGAGTGGTAACCATATAACTTCACTCTCTGGCTTCTACCGTAGTCATGTTGAATCCGGTTTACCACATCCCACCGAAAGAAAGGGATTGAACCGTCTGGACTAACCTCCTATGTGGGCTTTGTCAAAATCCTTGTTGATGTCCAAGTCAACGAGATCCGCTGACACGTCTTCATCGGATTTTCTGGTAACTCCTAGAAAAGAAGTTAGTACGGTTGCTTAGATATGACGTACCACTCAGGAAGCCGCTTTGAATTTCAACAATAATGCCATGTCTATCGAAATACTTACCGTATATATACCGTCCCTTCGAGCACCTTGAAATAATTTACACACTACCGGCTTCAGACTCACCGGCCTGTAATTTGCGAGCCCTTCCCGAGCAGGAAAAAAAGGACAATACCTGTTCTACAGTCACCTGGCATCTTAACCGCGATTAAGGATCTTTTAAATATCTCAGCCGAGACCCCAGAAATTAATGGACGCCTCCCACAAGGTTCGCGTGGACAACTTTTCAAGGATCTGGATATTAGCCTCCCTAATATGATTAAAAACAAACATATCCGTCTATCTGCCTATATACTATTTATCTGTCTATCTGTCTATCTATCTATCTTACTTTCTATCTATCTCTCTGTGTATCTGTCTGTCTTCCTAAATCCCCTTCAGGTTTTCTGCTAGAGCAACATCAGGACAGGTTTTAAACCTGCTGTTTTCCCTCTTGTGTTCTCTTGAATGGTGCTTATTCCTCACGTTTGTTATAGAGCCCGTCTGCCTAACAACAGTAAATATACCCCTTGAGGAGCAAGCTGCTGTCAGAATGGTGGACTTTGGATTTTGTTCTAACAGGAATATAGGAGCAGCGTACGCTCCATACCGCTTCTGAAGGTCTCCCTCTTACCCAGCATTCATTTGAACAGATTTGACAAATTCTATCCCATCAATCTCTTTACAGTATCAAAGACCCAGTCAATATGTTGAAAGGTAAACTGAACTACGAACACAACCTTCACATTTTTTGCAAAGATCTGACGTTTCTGCAAATTTGTTCCTCTCAATTCCGCCACTCTTCAATGGAGTCAGTGACGTGATCATCGCTTTGGTTTAATTCTGTTGTACTCATGCAGACTCATTGGAGGAGTCCTCCAGTCGGTCCTGCCCAAGCTCTGTTGTGGCATCTACCATGACTGGTAATGTCACCCTTTCCTCTTTAATAACCACCTCACCTTTTTATCGTTTATGAAACAACTGAACCGCGGAACATTGAGTGCCGGCGCTGCCACCCGCATGCAATTGTTGCCAGTGGCTATAATAGCATAATTCCACGTGTTGACCCTTACCTAAATCACTCATTGTATTGAAATAGACGCAGTTCAAATTATTAGTCCCACCATGCCCAACCTTTCAATCATGTCTTTTTAATGTAGACATAATATCTACATTCCCCACAACTACCTCACTAGATGACCTGTCACACTCATTTCCATATCACCACAACTTCATCTTGAACGTCTCGGAGCAGTACCAGGAACCCTCGACACAACGAGATTGGTTCCCGTGAAGTTGATGAGCAATCTGTTCACGTTCTGAACGTCCTACCTTCCGTGTAAGAGAGTCCAATGATCCAAATTCTGCATCCCGTCTCCTTCCTCACGTACTGAACTGTGTCATGTTCATATTTCAAGCGTCAGTTACAGTTCCGATAGATATTAGAGGCGACGTCGGATACACGTCAACTCTGGCAGGGTTTGCAGCTATGACTTCCTACAAAGCAAAACCCCAACATCATGAAGGACGGTTTTGTTTCGCTTCCAGTCGAGCTCAACCCCGTTTATACTCGATTAGAAAGGAAGAATAAAGTTTCAGCTGTGAGGATCCCTGCAGCATCCGGTGACCTTATGATCTCTGCTTTCGGGGCCGACGTCAGGTTGTCCATCGAGAGGTTGAACCCTCCAAGGCGGCAGTCCCCTATGGAGTACCTGGTAAGGCTCTGAAGCTGTGCCATCCAACTGGTAGGGGGATTAAGAGATTTTCAATAGTATTGCTACGGTTGGCAATTCGCACCTGCGTCAAAAGGGCAGGAAATCCCAGTGGCCAGCAAGATCAGTGAAAGCTGTCTTAACGAATATTGCCCAGAGCACTCACGCCTACTCGAGGAAATGCTTTGAGGTGTAGGTCATGGCTCGAATCATCTACAGTCTTAGTCAGGACCTGGACCTTCTGCAGTTTGCCTCAGCCTCCGTAGATCTGTAGCAGAAGCGATCTCAATGAAACTCCTCGCAGCCTTGGGCCAACTGGACAGTACAAATACCTACGTCATGATGCTTTATATTGGCTATAGTTCAGCGTACGACACCATCATTTCCCTGATCGGAAATCTACAAATCATGTGCCTCTGTACCAGCATCTGCGACTGCAATCGCTCGTCCATCAGCTGCAACCGCCTTGCCGTAACTTTGACGTTCCTTCTCCCCCGAAGCCTCGGCTGGCGACACCGGCATGGAATTGGTCATCTACAGGGCAGCGCAGGCCCGCTTTCTGGAGTCGCGTCGTCCGGGACGTTCCTTGTTATGTCGGAAAACGGCCGGTCAGTGAGCTCCGGGAGCAGGAAACCCAAACGAGGAATGACAGTTTGAGCGCAGCTGTAGATCCTAGACTTCAACAGGACCTCATCCAGTTTGAAAAAACACGAAAGAGATGATGTTTCCACGGATGAGCTTGAAGGGCAATCATTTGGCGCCATTATATCTCCTCTACCCCTAAACCACCCACACCCCTCCCCCAGATTCCTTAACTACTCCTTTGGTAGTGTTTCCGGCATTATCTAAATTTCTGTTTAAACCACGGACTTCCTTCAGCTAGTGTAGAGGAATACTTATGGCTCGACGTTATTTTCCACCATGGTCACTTTCGCTTTATTGATCAATATTGCCCCACTCAGTCTCGCCAAACAACACACGAATAGTAACCTTCCTGCAATATTTAACTCTGTCTGCACAGTGACACGACCCCTGTTTCGAAGAAGTATTTGTAATATGATTGTTTCACATTCGTGTTATCTGTTTTCTAAACAAATGCAGTATTTGTCAGATTTGTGTTTCTTGTCCGGAATCCTGTCACTCGCAGTAAGTTCCATTTGACCTACAGCATGTTGAAGATGCTCCACTTTTACAGCACTAATATATTTACTCCATTTGCCGGATGTCTGTACAGTGTTATAAACGATCGGTATGACATGAAACAGCGGACAGTGTCGGGCTTTGTGAACTCGGTGTCTGAACGTGCACTAAAACACGTCACTGTGAATTTCACCGCACTGTACTGACACAGTCACTGCTTTCCATATACAGGTTGGTCTCTATAGCTCTCCACCTCAGTCAATGCCCACATCCCTTTTCCACTTCAATTCTCTATCGCTCGATCTGCAGCTCTGTCTCAGTCTGTTCTGTTCACGTGACTACTGTCCTTCGGCTCCTAGCAACACGCTCTCGCGCTTATTCTTTGGTCATGAGCAGAGCCGGATCCCCGTCCATTCATGTGCCCGAGAACCTCTTGAGTGCAGATATCACATTTGGTCTGCTGCTATCCGCAAATTTTGTTTCGAACCAAGGGGTCAGTGTGGACATAGTGGAGGATTACAAATACCTGGGGATACGAATGGACAGTAAACTTGACTGGTCAAAGAACACCGAGGCTGTCTACGAGATGGGTCAGAGCCGTCTCTATTTCCTGAGGAGACTGAGATCCTTTAGCATCTGCCGGACAATGCTGAGGACGTTCTACGAGTCTGTGGTGGCCAGTGCTATCATGTTTGCTGTTGTGTGCTGGGGCAGCAGGCTGAGGGTAGCAGACACCAACAGAATCAACAAACTCATTGATAAGGCCTGTGATGTTGTGGTTGTGGTAATGGATTCTCTGACGGTGGTGTCTGAAAAGGAAACTGTCCAAGTTGCATGCTATCTTGGACAATGACTCCCATCCACTCCATAATGTACTGCTTAGGCACAGGAGTACATTCAGCCAGAGCTCATTCCATCGAGATGTAACACTGAGCATCATAGCAAGTCATTCCTACCTGTGACCATCAAACTTTACAACTCCTCCCTCGGACTGTTAGACATCCTGAGTCAATAGGCTAGTCCTGGAATTACTTCCACTTAGCATGATTAAATTATTATTTAATTATTTATGGGTTTTATATTGCTATAATCCTTCACTATTCTTGGTTGGTGCGGCTGAAACGAAACCCAATTTCCCTCGGGGTCAATAAAGTATGCCTGTTTGTCTGTCTGTCTGTCTGTCTGTCTGTCTGTCTGTTCTGGTACCCTCCGCTCTGTGTTAATAATTTGCCGCTGACATATCTTTGTCCCTATCAACTTCAATGCATGCAATCTGATGATAGACGTTTATCCTTGCAAAACTTATAACGACTCCCGGCTCTAACTATGCCTGTCGTAATGTCATAAATTCATAACATATCCTCTCTCGGTCACACGAAAATAACAACAAACTGATTTTGTCCACATGACTTATAACTCAGCCGTAATCTGGAAAATATCAGGCGTAATCTGGAAAATATCATCTGCGACGTTACTGGAGACAAATGCAAAGTACCCAATATATATATCTACACTTTCATTGTCCCCCATTACCACCTCACCAGCATCATTTTCCAGTGATCCAGTATTAACCCCCAGCCCCTTCTACACATTATATAAGGGAACAACGGTTTAGCTTCCTGCTTTATGTCATTGCCAAGTTTGCTCTGATTTCATCTTCTTCCTTTATTAAAACATTTTAATTCTCTTTTGTTGGAAAATAAAAGCTTCCCAATTATCCTTCCCCCTAACTTCTGCGTCCTTATCTGCCCTTTCCTTGGCCTTTATGCAGTCCGTAACTTCCCCTGTCAGCCACGGTTGCTTACCCCTGCCATTTGAGAACTTCTTCCTCCGTGGGACATATCTATCCTGCGCCTCGTGAACTATTCCGAGAAACTTCAGCCATCATCACCGCCAGTATCCTCCTCTGATCGACCCGGGCAATTTTCTCTCTCGTACCCCTGTAATTCCCCTTATTCAGTAGAATGATGAAGAATTCTGTAACTTACCCACCCACCCCCAGCACCCCAGCAGAATATCTCTTGCAAACAGCAGTAACTGAGGAGACCGACATCTTGTTCTGTGGAATTCAATCACATGTAAATTCATTTCCAGCTAATGAAGCACACATGGGTTTTAACACATTTAGCTGAACAGAGTTTTCATGAACACTATTTTTAACAAAGTGGACTTTGCTCTCCAAGCTGGAATTTACCGTCCAACCAACTTTTGCCCGAGATGACGGTCCACTTTGCTAATTCACGGATACAGGTATTGCACAGGCGAGCGACGTCCTGTGTTTCACCCGGCGATTTACTCTCTTGCAGGCTGTTGGGGCCTGAGCACAATTACGTCAGTAGACGGAGGAGTTTATTTTCCGAATGTTGAACCAGGCTTAAAGAACTGGAAGGCTGGAAAATGATAACACAGTCGGGCTGCTGAAAACTACTTGGGAAGAGCAGAGATGTATTGTGACCCCGGCCCATGAGTGATCATTTGTCTTTCCTCAAGACTGAAGGAACAGCTCAATACGAAGTGGCTGAGGGGCAACATTGACGCTTGGCCATTGAGTTTATATCCACTAAACTAGTTAAGTGTGGCATCATGAATGTGAATTCAATTCAATGTGCTTCGATTCGGGCTGCTGGCCTCGGATTACGAGGTGTAAAACGGTTTTCAGAAATAAACTTTCTTTCTTGCATGCAAAATAAAATAAACTGTTTAATTTCAGAATTTCAGGCGTTCTTGTCCGAGATGCCTCTCTGTCTCTGCCTGACAATAAACAGATCCATTGTGACTTGTTTCTTCAACACATTCCGAAACTCATTTCTTTCTGCATTCCTCAAGGTTGTAACTTTCGGTACATTATTTTTCCTGATGCCAATTTATTCCAGTAGTGCACCGGGAAATGTGTTGACAACAATATGCGTTATTAATGAGCCTATCTTTCTCTCTGTCTCTCTCTCTCTGGAACTCCCACGCCTTCTTCAGCTCTTCCCTGGTTGTGAACCGCGGGACACTTGATTCATTCTTGTTTACATTATTCCGTTTCATGTCCAGGTGCCACATTAAGGCCGAAACTTGTATTTTCATTTGATGGATGACTTGCGATGCGCCACGACTTGGCGCATGACTTTCCATGAAGGAATACGACGGGCATTAATTTCCAGCTTGAGCGGTAAAGCGACAGCGGCATCTACCCACACTCCGGGGAATTGGAGTGCAGAAACTTAGATATCTGCTGTTGATCAGTCGGGAAAATGACAGTGCAGCTCTTCCCTGGCTGTAAAGTGTAAATCATACTTGTTTTTACATTATTCCCTTTTAACTCCAGATGCCACATCAGGGCTGAGACTTGTATTTTCCTTTGAGTTCATGGTCCACTCACTGTGCTTCATTTCGTCAGCCAGTTCACGTGCACATTCACTTACTTTTGGCATTCTATGTCAACCAGACTATATATCTTCAATGCAGTTAAAACTCGGACACCAAATGAGAGATTGTGCGCTATCGACCCGCTGACTCAAGGATCATGAAATTCAGTCGGACACGGTAAATGCCCATCAGGTGACAAAGGAATGAAAAAATGACATCATTCTCACGTCACAAAGTCCCCATCTTGTGAAAATTCAGCCAGTAAGATTGAGAAAAGAAGCATTTCCATCTCCATGACAGCTTTTTATTGTCCATCTCCTTGTGAGATCTTCTCGATCAACCTGGCAATAGCTGACAGAGCAGCTGATGAACAGTTAAACAGGCAAACAGACAGGCAGCTAGGCAGAGGACAGGCAGACTGACTGTCTAATAGATAGGTAGATAGATAGATAGATAGATAGATAGATAGATAGATAGATAGACAGACCGTCTGCAAATCAGTAAACAAGAACAAGTCTAGACGAAGAAAGAAGTCATTGTTCTTGACATGTGCTCGCAGGAATGGAAGTTCCTGCTCCAGGCTGGCCGAATTAGAGCAAATAAAAGTGGACGCAATGATATATTTATTTTTTTCTCTTTAAATGATGATCTACTGGTCCAGAGCCTATGTTCAAGGTCCAAGACTGAAATATCGACTCGGAGAACTCGTCCAGTGGAACATACTCCGGATAAAGAGAAACCAGTTAACACTCAACTCCGGGACTGCGTCAAAAGTGTAGATGTTTTATTCCCCATCATAGAGATTGTGGGGAGGTGAATGATAAATTAGAACATGGAACACTTTACTCAGTCTCTGTTGTGCGTGAAATACTGGCCGCTCTTTAGGGTCTCATCGTCCCCGGGCGAGAAAGGAGCATCTCCATAGAAACAATGAGAGGGCAGATCAGCAGATGTGTAAAAAAAAATCACAGTTCATTCGCGATTGTAGCAATTTGTCAGTTAGAAAATGAGATGCCGTCCGTTTCATTTATGCTCTGCCTCACGATGTCAGTGGAGAAGGCCGCAGACAGGGAAATGGCCCGAAAGTCAGTGGAATAAGAATTAAACTGAGGTGAAGGAAGAAGATCCGGATTAAGCACGTGGACCGTGCGCAAGTATTCGGCAGTCCAAGCACCCAATCTCACTTCTTGTTTTTGTGTACTTTCTCTCTCTGGTGTAATGGAGACATCATTGTGGACACTGAAATTGCTGTCGCCTCGATACGCAACTAGGCAAGTCTGCACCTAAATCTCTGCGTCAGTTACTTACTTGAAAATGAAACAAAGAAAGCCAATACCTTCCGCGAACTTACGCCGAATCTTCCACTTCCACTCCAACTGTATCCATTTTATTATCCACTACTGAACACAGGTATGTCGCTAATATCAACCCGCATCCCTGCCTTCAGTGAATTCTGTCCGTCCATTTCCTCGTCTGTCCCTGCATCAGCACTCTCCGGAACTTCTCACTCTTTGTGAATATTCCAGCCCTACTCATCCGTGGAACCGACTCAATATGCACATCAATATTGACCCCTGTCTGCCCTTCGAGGACGATCTGACAAGCGGATCAATTCCATACCACAACTGACGACTGCACAGAGTAGCTGCAGACGTGAAAGTCTGTTCATGTGTCTTATTCAACTCGGACCATTAAATACATGTGCACGTCAAGGCAGCACGTCGGGGAAAATCACGGAATGAACACTGGTGTGATATATTCGCCGTGAAAGTGTAGTTCACATTGTTCAAACAAGTAAACACGGCTTTCTACCTCATTGTCAACAACGCGACTTTTTACCTCACTGTCAGCAAAGCTATCAATTTTGTGCATCGATAAAAACAATTACCATTGTTGGTATGTGGTGAACTACATATACCTGTCTGGACACGCTTCCCTGCTGACTGCTCCTGTGGCTCCTCCCACAGAATCAGAATCAGAATCAGTCTTTAATCGCCAAGAACCTTTGTACATACAAGGAATTTACTTCCGGCAGATGTCTCTCTGCTCATAACAATAATAATGATAAATATAAATGAAAATATAGACTATACATACAAGTAGTGCAATCCAAGTAATAGTTAGCCGACAGTTAACTGGCAGTTAACTGTTCAGCAAAGTGACCGCAGTAGGGAAAAAAACTTCTCCAGTGCATATTAGTCTTAGTCTGGAGGGATCTGAAGCGCCTACCAGACGGAAGCAGTTCAAACTGTCCGTGCGCAGGATGGACGGAGTCCTTTATGATGATCCCTGCCCTCTTCTTCAACCTGGAAGACTACACGTCCACAATAGAGGGCAGGGAGGCTCCAGTGATGCACTCGGCAGTCCTCACTGTGCGCTGTAGTCTGGTTCTATCCAGCTTGATGGCGGCTCCAAACCACACAGTGATGGAGGTGCACAGGACAGACTCAATGACTGCAGTATAGAACTGCAGCAGCAATTCCTGAGGCAGACCATATTTCCTCAAGAGCCGTAGGAAGTACATCCGCTGCTGGGCCTTCTTCAGGATGGAGCTTATGTTCTGCTCCCACTTCAGATCCTGAGAGATGGTGGTTCCCAGGAACCTGAATAAAGATACCGGTATAAAGACGATTGACGCCTGAGCCCTGTCCTCAGTCTCCAGGACGTTGTATGGTGGTCAATTACAGATTGTTCTTTCTTCCAGTCAATAAAAGCCAATATCTCGCCTCGCGTCTCGGAGAGTTATAGATGGTGCATCATGGTACAAGTGTAATAAATGCAGAAAGTTTAAACATTTGCACCAAATGGAGGGTCGATTGAAGTTCTTTGCTTCAGTTTGGCGCGATGTTGACGGTAGCTTGTTCTCTGTGTGAGGGAGTGCATCACTTTATCGCACAAGTAAAATGCTGGATGACCTCGGCAGTTCAGACACATCTATGGAAAAGAATAATCTGTCGACGTTTCGGGCTGCGACGCTTCAAACGGACGGAGAAGATGCCGGAGTGAAAGGGTTTAGTGATAGGAATGCAGACAAGCATGGAAGTGACAGGCGAAGCCAGGTGAGTAGTGGGGGGGGGGGGGCGGGTGGGGGAGTGGAGGCGAATTATGTGACTGGAGATAATTGGAAACAGCAAAAGGTCTGGAGAAGAAAGAATCCGTTCGGAGAGGAGACTGGATCATGGAAGAAAAGGAAACAGGTCGGGCACTAGCAGAAGATGATAGGCAAGTCAGGAGAAGTGTAAGAGTTCAGGATGGTGAAATGAAGAAGAGGGAATAGAAAGGGGAAAAGTAAAGGGGAGGGAATACCGGAATATGGAGATATCGATGTTTATGTCATTAAACTGGAGGTTACCTACACTGAATATAAGATATTACTCCTCCAGCATGTGAGTGGCCTCATGATGGCGCAAGAGGAGACCATGCACCGAAATGTCGGCTCGGGATGGGGATAGGAATTGAAATGTTTGGCCACCGGGAAATTTCGCTTGATGTTGATGGTCAAGAGGTGCTCGACGAAGCGTGAATTAATTTGAAGAAGACGTCTAGGCCAGAAATGTCGACTGTTTATTCTTGACCATAGATGCTGCCTGATCTGTTGAGTTCTTCCAGCGTTTTGTGTGTGCTGCAATTAATTGTATTAACGGTTTGCATGTGTTCAGTATCGGCGTCAGCAGATTCAGTTGCAAGATCCATAACCGAGAGAATTTTCTCAGTCAACAGAGCAGCACAATAACGGTTCACAATTGCTCAATGACGACAAAGTCTATGGAGCCAAGGAATGGACATCACATGATCAACAATGACAATCTTGAAAACGAGAACTGACACTAACATTCACTGATTGCTAGAATCGTCATTTCATTGCCTTTGAGATTTTGCAAACTTATCACAATTGGGATTATACTTGAATTACATCATTTTTATTTTTACCCCAGCTGTTGGAAGACACGTCAGCCTTGTGTAGTACTGAATATTCCGTGTGCCGGAGCGAGTATAAATGAATGACCGTGGAGATTCGTCAGCTCAGAGATTCTTCAGCGAGATCGCGGGCAGCTGGAATACAGGCTGAATCTCACACAACATGCTTGAAGTATTTTTCCGTGTGAGAAAGATATGATTCATGATCATCGCCGTTACCGGCGTTCCTGGTAAGAACAGAGTCGAATTAACAATCGCGGTTTTGTGTGCGCGGTCTGTGAACTCGTTCAGTTACCGACAGCGTTGCGATGACGGCGTGTCAGTGAGTGCGGTGCAGACATTGTGATAAACCTCTGTGTTCGTTCAGAAGTCTCCTTGCTGTTTAATCCGTGCCCTCGACTGAATATCTCCCGTGTTATTCCGTATCAATAGAACAACATGCTTGCAATTCAAATTTAAATTATTGCGCAGTGTTGTAAGAAATTGCTGCAAGTTTGAAGGGAATGCAGGAAACGGATCGCCGGTGAGATTCAGCGGGGAGAAGTAGACATCTCTTGTGAGGCACTCACAATGAATAAGTGTACAGACGACGTTACGGGCCGAGCCCCCTCAGCACGTCGATCCTGCTGAAGCGTCTCGGCCGGAACTGTCGACTTTACCCTGTTCCATTGACGCTACCTGGCCTGCTGAGTTCCTCCAGCATTTTGTGTGCGTTGCTCGGATTTCCAGCATCTGCAGATATTCTCTTGTTTGTGATTGGATTAGATCACTTCCGAGTTAGAGTCCGAAACATCGGGAATTTCCAAAATTAAAATACGTTTCTGCGCGCGTTTGTGTGCACCAGGATTTGTTCCCCCGTGAAGTCAAGCGACATTTCAGAGCCAACCCAGCAGGGTCAGTTGGAGGTCAGAGGGGCAATATGCATACGATATCATGACCTCCTCTACTGCCATGATGAGGTCAAACTCAGGTTGGAGGAGCAACACCTCATCTAACTTCTGGGTAGCCTCCAGCCTGGTGGTAGGAACATTGAATTATCCAATTTCCGGTAATTCCCTCCCACGTCCCCTTCCCTTTCCCCTATCACAGTTCCTTTTCTGCCTCTCTCCACTTTCAACTTTCTGCTTCTTTATCTCTACAGTTCTTTCAAGCTTATCCCCTCCTTCTCCTCCCCTTTATCTTTTCTCTGATTGGTTTCCCACCTGGCGCCTCTAACCCCTCCCCTATCTCTATTACTGGGCTTCGGCACTCTCTTCCCCCCCCCCCCCCCCGACCCATTCCTGATGAAGGGTCTCGGCCCGAAACGTTGGCTACTCTTTTCTCACGGAGGCTGAGTTCTTCCAGCGTTGTGTCCGTATGCAGACGATACTCCGCTCTAGAACAATAAACATCGAATCATTCAGAATCATCCTGCAGCAATCTGGAAACAAAACTAAAAGAGACAGATGTCTTGAAATACCTATATTGCCTTTTATTTGGAAATTTGTTAGATTAAGCACCCACGTGCAAAATACTTGAAAATTCGTTGGGTCCGACAAGATCTTTAAAACAAACGGAAACTGAAACTCTCTGACCGGATACCGTGCAATGTGCGCAGTAACTGCGGGTTTGCATTGATTTCTCCAAAGCGCCCTCGGCGATTAGTTGACAAACCATCACCCTCTTCCAGTAACGAGTACTGTACCCGTTCACCCAGCATGTACTTGTGCGAGGCATCTTCTACTGCCGCTCCACACGCTTTAAATATTCAGAAATAAGTTGTCTGCAAAGTATGATTAACCATATAACCATATAACAATCACAGCACAGAAACAGGCCATATCAGTGCTCGAAGTCCGTGCCGAACTCTTAATCTCACCTAGTCCCACCTACCAGCACACAGCCCATAACCCTCCACTCCTTTCCTGTCAATATACCTATCCAATTTTACCTTAAATGACACAACTGAACTGGCCTCTACTACTTCTACAGGAAGCTCATTCCACACAGCTATCACTCTCTGAGTAAAGAAATATCCCCTCGTCTTTCCCTTAAACTTCTGCCCACTAACTCTCAAATCATGTCCTCTCGTTTGAATCTCCCCTACTCTCAATGGAAACAGCCTATTCACGTCAACTCTGTCTATCCCTCTCAAATTTTTAAATACCTCGATCAAATCCCCCCTCAACCTTCTACGCTCCAATGAATAGATACCTAACTTGTTCAACCTTCCTCTGTAACTTAAGTGCTGAAACCCAGGTAACATCCTAGTAAATCGTCTCTGCACTCTCTCAAATTTATTGATATCTTTCCTATAATTCGGTAACCAGAACTGTACACAATATTCCAAATTTGGCCTTAACAAAGCCTTGTACAATTTTAACATTACATCCCAACTTCTGTACTCAATGCTTTGATTTATAAAGACCAGCGTTCCAAAAGCCTTCTTCACCACCCTATCTATATGAGAGTCCACATTCAGGGAACAATGCACTGTTATTTCTAGATCTCTCTGTTCCTCTGCATTCCTCAATGCCCTACCATTTACCCTGTATGTTCTATTTGGATTATTCCTGCCAAAATGTAGAACCTCGCACTTCTCAGCATTAAACTCCATCTGCCAACGTTCAGCCCATTCTTCTAACCGGCATAAATCTCCCTGCAAGCTTTGAAAACCCACTTCATTATCCACAAAGCCTCCTGCCTTAGTATCATAGGCATACTTACTAATCCAATTTACCGCCCCATCATCCGGATCATTTATGTACATTACAAACAACATTGGGCCCAAAACAGATCCCTGAGGCACCCCGCTAGTCACCGGCCTCCATCCCGATAAACACTTATCCACCACTACTCTCTGGCATCTCACATCTAGCCACTGTTAAATCCATTTTATTACTCCAGCATTAATACCTAACGACTGAATCTTTTTAACTAAGCTTCCATGTGGAACTTTGTCAATAGCTTTGCTGAATTCCATATAGAGTACATACACTGCCTTACCCTCGTCAACATTCCTCGTAACGTCTTCAAAAATTTCAATAAGGTTTGTCAAACATGACCTTCCACACACAAATCCATGCTGGCTACTCCTAATCAGAACCTGTCTATCCAGATAATTATTAATACTAACTCTAAGAATACTTTCCATTAATTTACCCAACACTGATGTCAAACTGACAGATCTATAACTGCTAGGCTTACTTCTAGAACCTTTTTTAAACAATGGAACCACATGAGCAATACACCAATCCTCCGGCACAATCCCCGTTTCTAATGACATCTTAAATATCTCCGTCAGAGCTCCTGCTATTTCTACACAAACTTCCCTCAAGGTCCTGGGGAATATCCTGTCAGGACCTGGAGATTTATCCACTTTTAATTTTCTTAAAAGCGCCAGTACTTTCACCTGTTTAATTGTCATAGGTTCCATAACTTCCTGACATGTTTCCCACACCTTACACAATTCAATATCCTTCTCGTTAGTGAATACCAAAGAGAAGAAATCGTTCAAAATCTCTCCCATCTCCCTCGGCTACACACGTAGATGACCACTCTGATTATCTAAGGGGCCGATTTTATCCCTGACTATCCTCTTGCTTTTAATATAAATGTAGAAACCTTTTTGTTTTACTTTCACCTTATTTTCCAAACCAACCTCGTATCTTCTTTTAGCTTTTCTAATCTCTTTCTTAAGATGCCTTTTACATTCTTTATATTCCTCGAGCAATTCCTTTACTCCATGCTGCCAATATCTATTGTAGATATCCCTCTTTTTCCGAACCAAATTTCTAATATCCCTTGAAAACCATGGTGCTTTCAAAACTTTAACCTTTCCTTTCAACCTAACAGGAACATAAAGATTCTGTACCTTCATAATTTCACCTTTAAATTACCTCCATTTCTCTATTACATCTTTCCCATAAAACAGCTTGACCCAATCCACTCTGTCTAAATCCCATCGCATCTCCTCAAATTTAGCCTTTCTCCAATGAAAAATCTCAACTCTAGGTCCTGTCCTGTCCTTCTCCATAATTATATTGAAGCTAATGCTATTGTGATCACTGGACCCGAAGTGCTCCCCAACACATACATCTGTCAGCTGACCTATCGCATTCCCTAACAGGAGATCCAACACTGCCCCACCTCTAGTCGGTACGTCTATGGTATTGTTGCAAAAAACTATCCTGCAAACTTTTCACAAACTCTAAACTATCCAGCCTTTTTACAGAATGAGCTTCCCAGTCTACGTGTGGAAAATTAAAATCTCCCACAATCGCCACCTTAAGTTTAGTACAAATATCTGCTATCTCCTTACACATTCGCTCACCTTTCCCATTCCTCAATGCCACCCAAATAGACTCCCTAGAGAATCTCTCCAATCTATCCTTCCAAAGCACCGCCATAAGATTTTCTCGGACAAGCAATGCAACACCTCCTCCTCTGGCCCCTCCTACTCTATCACACCTGAAACAACTAAATCCAGGAATATTTAGTTGCCAATCACACCCTTCCTGCAACCATGTTTCACTAATAGCTACATCATCATAATTCCAGGTATCAATCCACGCTTTAAGCTCATCCACCTTTCTTACAATGCTCCTAGCATTAAAAGAGATACATTTAAAATACTCCCCACCTCCTCCTCTCTTTTCATCCCTAGGAATGCATTCAAATTTATTATCCTCTTCTTTCTTCTCCCCTATAATCTTCGGGCTGAGCGCATCCCTTCTCCATCACCTGCCTTTCCTCCCTCACACACTGTCTATTTACTTGCTCTACTTGGGAACTAACCTCCTCTCCCATAGTTTCCTCAAATTGATTCCCGCCCCCCCCCCCCATCTTACTAGTTTAAAGTCTGCCCTGTAACCCTAGCAAACCACCCCAGGATTCAAGTGTAACCCGTCCTTCTTGAACAGGTCACGCCTGCCCCAGAAGAGGTCCCAATGATCCAGAAACTTGAATCCCTGCTTCCTGCTCCAATCCCAGATCCACGCATTCATCCTCCACCTAATTCCATTCTTACTGTCA
The DNA here is from genome assembly GCF_030144855.1 of Hypanus sabinus. Classification (NCBI taxonomy): domain Eukaryota; kingdom Metazoa; phylum Chordata; class Chondrichthyes; order Myliobatiformes; family Dasyatidae; genus Hypanus; species Hypanus sabinus. Next base: position 76,322 of record NW_026779262.1, read on the forward strand.
CTGTCGCGTGGCACAGGCAGTAATCCCGAGATTACTACCTTTGCGGTTTTGATGATTCACGGTCTCTATACTCATAGTACTCCCAGGCAGTGCCACAGAGGGGCTTACGGACGGTATAGTGGCGCCGGAATCGACGAGGACACGGACTAGTTTCTCTTTGATGATTGTTGTCAATTCCCAGCTTCTTTCTTTCCTGTGACACAGGGAGCGGTGAGAGAGTAATTATCATTCTTTTTGCTGTTTCCCAGTGAATTTAGTGGCGATTGCGATCCTGTCCCGGGGAAAGTGCGGCCTCTCTACCTGCACTACTCGCTACCTTGTGGCCATGGCAACGGCGGATCTATTAACCATCTTATTTCGGGTCATATTGTGGCGAATCAGTTATTATTACTTCCCCGGGACTTTCCTGGACATCACCCCCGTATGCAGTGTGATTTATGCTCTGGGGCAAGCAGTCACAGACTGTTCTGTCTGGTTCACCGTCATTTTTTCATTTGATCGGTTTGTCGCCATCTGTTGCCAGAAGAGGAAAGCAAAGTATTGCACTGGGAAAACTGCCGCTGTGGTTTTGACAACAACGGGCGTTCTATTCTGTTTTAAAAGTGTGCCCTATTTCTTTATATATCATCCTGTGAAAGTGGTTGACAATATACCCTGGGACTGTATTACAAAGCCGGGCTACTATACGGATCCCGGGTGGGTGGGATATGACTGGCTTTCTACCGTTCTGGTGCCATTACTCCCGTTCGTGTTAATACTCCTGTTCAACGCTCTGACAGTCAAACACATTTTAGTGACGAGTCGCGTCCGTAAGGGGCTGAGGGGTCAGAGCAAGGCGGAGAACCGCAGTGACCCGGAGATGGAGAGCAGGAGGAGGTCTGTGATCTTACTTCTCACCATCTCCGGAAGCTCCATCATCCTGTGGTCGGTGAATGTTGCCGAATTCCTGTATTACACCATCGCCGGGTTGGATCCAAATAAGTACAACGATTCGGAATACATACTTCAACACACCGGATACATGCTGATGATATTAAGTTGCTGCACGAACACGTTTATTTACGGGATAACTCAGTCCAAGTTCAGGGAGCAGTTCATCAGCGCAGTGAAATATCCGCTCACGTCATTTTCATTTGATTTCATTTATTACTCTTACAATTATTTATTTTCCAAGTTTTAGATTTGATCAGTATGTCTTTCCTCTTTTTTTGATTGTATCCTCAGAACTGCCCAGCCCATTTTCCCCCCGTCCCCCCTCTCTTTATGAACTGATAAGAGCAGAATTTGCTTTTCTCTGTTTTTATTATATACTACATAATATGATTACACATATTGACAAATATTCACAAATATTTGTATGATTTTGATCATGTTTATTTCACTTTCCATTTATATTGTTTTTAATATGTATATTTGAGATAATTCTCCTCTTGTTTGTATACATGCTCTTTTCAAACCAGCAGGAGGTTGAATAAAGAAAGAAGTATTCGCTCACCTCAGTTGGACAACTAAATATCGAGCCTATTCTCACAGGCGATCACTGTGTTCTCACCCAGACACTACGGAACTGTCGTCAGCGGAGACCGCGACAGCCGGGAGAGTTAAACTTGTTTAGAAGCCCAGAGAGACTCAGCACCATTCGGCTCCCGCATCCCACCATCTCCAAGTTCCACCCATTATCACTCTCATCCTACGTTTTATTCGCGCTCTCGTCACTGCCACGCCCCTTTCGATCATGACAGAGCGGGTCAGGGTCGGAGGGTATTCAAGGGAGGAAGGTGCCATCCCAGGGGGGTGCAGTGAATTACGACTTCAGTTTGCACAAAGCCTTGCGTCCGAGTAGATTAACGGGTGAGTTATTGGCTATGACTAACGTTTCTTCAATCCCTCTACCTTCTACGCGTTATGTATCCGGATGGGATAGCTTCTATGGCGGTTTGATAAGGTTTGGGGAGGGGCAATGTTATTGTTGTTTGATCTTGGTTTGTCATTTTAGGATATTTTTCTATCGCATCAGTATTCCCCGTGTATTGCTGAATGATAACCAGTGACCGTCCTTGATCCCTCACCCACATGGTTACATCTCCTCATTCACTCACATCTTGTGCAAACTCTCTCCAGCCCGTGTGTACCCACCTCAATGATGTACGGTACAGCAGTAAAGTTTCCTGTCACATTTGACTTCATTGTGAATTATTATCTTACACCTTCTAGCTCATTGTATTTTCCAGGACTCGGTTTTGTTAGTTAGAACGACAAGAGTTTTAATTGAATGCTGCAACTGGTAGGGTAAGAGCTACAAGCTACGAGCCCGGGTTATGACAGGAAAAATTCTAGCATGGATAACGCAGCAGTTGATGGGTAAGAAACAAGAAGTGGGAATGAATGCGAGCCTTTACGGTTTGCAAAATTCCAGGGGAAATTACACGGTGGAAGTGGAATGGACATTGCAGGGAATGGCACGGAGGGGCAGAATGGCCTGTTTCTGCGCTGTAGGAGGAATGAATCTAAATCTAGCGTTTCACTGGCTACCCAAATGCCTAGAGGAACCATGTTGTCAGGCCCTGGAGATTTAAACGTTCAATTTCACCTCAAGAGAGAAAGCGCCTGTTCTGTACACTGTATACAATCCATGACTTGACGAACATTTCCTCATTTCTATCGACTCTATATCTGTCTCTTAAGTACATTCACACACGGAGAAATCATTGAAGATCTCCCTCATCTCTTTTGGCTCCAAGCATAGATGGGCACTCTGATATTCAGAGGTTCTTTTGTCCAGTTATTGGGGCAGTAAGGAAACAACAGATTTTCTCTCATACTTATCCTGCCACAGAAAAGTTTGCTATTCATGGAAATGTTGCCATCCTACTAGCTGTTTACAAAGTTTACAAGAAAGATTTCTGGAATGAAAAGCTTTATCTGTTTGCTGACTCCGGGCCTGTTCTCAGAGGAGCGATTGGGGCGCGGGGAGTAGGAAACTCATTGAAACCTAACACATACTGATGTCTCGACAGAGTGGGCGGTTGAAGAAGTTTTCGTCAGTAGTGGAGTCTAGGATCTGGGAGCAAAACCTCACAATCGCGATTTATTTCTATCTGGAAACTTCCTCCTCCATCGTTCTAACCAGTAGCACTGTAGCACTAATTTGATAGAATTTTTAATCGCTTAACTAAGCAAAGACGGAAACGTCATGAATATCCCCACAATATAATGTATGTTGTAAATAACAAATTATCGACATTTAAAGCAGACTGATCGTATTCAACAATGTGCTTTATTTTGGAATAGATTCTGCACTGCTGAAGTTCTGTACAGCTGAAACTATCAGCAGATTTATTGGATGCACCTCGAAAGGGTTAAAACAGCAACTGGTATTGTAGTTTCACCATTACAAAATAGCGAAGTGTTCAGTATTCATTGTGGTCATAAGGGAACTCGGAGCATATGTAGTTGAGAACGTCACTTCTTTTTTTCGTTTAGTTCTTTTGGGCCTTTTCCTCAGTCACCGGGGAAACAGCCCAACAGAACTACAAGATGTGCTGGAGCTTTTTAAAACTCTGTAGTCACAGCCCTTTAGCGGAAATTCAGTGGCCTCCGGATCCCGTTTGGATTATAGGATGCTTTGAGCATTTACTGTATGGAATATATGAAGTCTGCGCTGAAATGAGGAGATAACTAATGAACGTTTGGATTGTATTTATGCAAATCTTTTTAGAATGTCACAAACACTTTGCAATCAGTTAATATCTGTCAATCAAAAGAAAAGAAAAATCTCTATACTCTGTTTCCGGGGCTATATTTACCATTTAATATTACAATATATTGTTCCTGTTCCATTACGGGAAACGTGCCGGATAACTGACTTGGTGTAGATCCAACTCAACAGTAAAATAATCAACAATATGCCGAATTTATCTGTGGAGATATGCTCTAATGTATCCGGGGCCATTTTGTGAACCATGGCGCAGAAGTCAACCCGATCCCCGTCCAGACAACGGTTCCTCAGGTTACAATTCCGTCATGTAGAATACGTATGTGTAGGAGTGTTATTTTTTCGAACTGTGCAGAGCTGAGACGCTGCAGCACATTAGCGGCAGAAAGGAGTCCTGGGAGTGCTCGACCATCTTGTTGCTTCAGCAGACGGCACTGGGCATTCCTCCCTCTGCGATGAAACAGACGTCTCGGACAGATAGGCACGGGTTGCGGGGAATTCTGAGTACAGTCTGCTGTGTGAGGCAGGAGAAAGATGTGCGAACCTCTGGTATATCACAAAGGTTTTGACACGTATAAAAGACCCCTCGTACACGCTGCTCAGGCGTATGAGGTAATGCGTTAGTGTTAATGCTTTGTGCTCACATGTTTGGTTCTGGAGTTCCTTTGGAAGCAAAGAATGGAATAAGTTGCCATTCCTTCCCTCACAGTGAGAGGCTGTGAGTTAATGGGCTGTTCCGTGTTTGCAGCAGTAAACGTGGACCGGGGTTTAGTGTTCAATCCGTGTTTGGAAAGTCCCTCTCACTGTTCCCTTCGGTCAGATAGTGGAAACCAGACAGAAACTCCAGAAGGAGAAGCTAAAGACAGACATCTCGATATTACAGAAGTACCTGCATTCCAGTGGTGTACATGGAATTACCGAGGCTGGAGAGGGGAAATTGGCCAGAATTGATTGGAAATGATGGGAAATTACAGAGCAGCAATTCGTGGGAAGCTGGAGGATTGGCAAGGTTTCAAATACAAACAGAAGACAACAAAAGTTATTAAAAATGTAAAGTTAGAATAGCAAAGTAATCGAGCCAATAACGTTAAAGACTTTCCTGAACGTTTCTTCAGATACAGAAAGTGTGGCCTACTGGGCAAGGCATCAGACTAGTAACCTGAAGGTCACTGGTTCAAGCCTCAGCTGAGGCAGCGTGTTTGTGTACTTGAGCAAGGCACTTAACGACACATTGCTCTGCGACGACAACGGTGCCAAGCTGCATGGGTCCCAGTGCCCTTCCCTTGGACATCATCGGTGGCGTGGAGAGGGGCAGGCTTGCAGCTTGGGCCACTGCCGGTCTCCCAAACAACCCTGCCCAGGCCTGCGACCTAGAAACTCCAGGTGCAGTTCCATGGTCTCTCGAGACCGTCGGATGCCACACACACATTAAAGAGTGGCACGACTGGATTTCAGAACGCTGCAAACTGGGGATGTAGTAAATGGTGACAAGGAATGGCGGACGAACTGAATAAGCATTTTGCACCGGTCTTCATGGAGAAGTTCCTGCTGTCAGGGGGCATCAAGTCTGTGAAGTTACCATAAATGGAGGGTGGTTTCTTGGGAAAGTGAAAGGTCTGAATTTAGATGGCGTGTACACCAGAATTTTAAAAGCGGTGATAGAATAGATTGTGAGACATTAATAATGTTCTTTCAAGAATCACTATCTTCTGTAATGGTTCGGGAAGACGCGATAACTGCAAATGTCATTTCACTCTTCAAGAAAGGAATGGGGCAGAAGGGAACCCATTTTCCAGTTTGTCTGACCTCAGTATTGGAAAGATATTGGAGCCGATGTTTAAGGATGTGGTCTCAGGGTATTTGGAGACCTTACATAAAATACGCCGCCGTCGGCATGATTCTTTCAGAGGAAAATCTTGCCTGACAAATCTGATGGAGTTCTTTGAAAACATTACAAGCGTGTTTGACAAGGGAGGATCGGTTGATGTTGTGCATTTGGATTTTCAGAAGTTCTTAGTTACGCTGTCACACATAAGGTTGTTTAACAAGCTACGACATCATTGTATTACAAGAAAGATTGAGACATCGATAAAACAGAGGTTGATTAGGAGGGAGCAAAGCGTCGGAATAAAAGGAACCGGTTCTGGATAGCTTCCAGTGACTACTGGTGTTCCACAGGGGTCTGTGTTGGGACCGATTCTATTTCGGTCATATGTTAAAGATTTGGGCGATGGAATTGATGGCTTTGTGCTAAAGATTTCAGACCGTATGAAAACAGGTGGAGGGGCATGTGCTTTTGAGGAATTAGAAAAGGTACAGAAGGACATAAACAGATTAGGAAACTGGGCAAAGAAGTGGAATACAGAGTCGAGGAGTGTATGATCATGCACTTTGGTAGACGAAATGTGAGCAGGTTTAGTCTTCTTAACTTCGAAATGAATGTGCTGAAAATTTAGAGGGTTCAAAGGTTGTTCACGAAAATGATTCCACGATTGAATGACTTGTCATATGAATCTCGTTTGATAGTTCTGGGACAATATTCGCTAGGGGTCAGAAAAATGAAGGGTGACCTTATTGAAACTCGTCGATTGGCGAAAAGCCTTGATAGACTTGCTGTGGAGATGATAACCATATATAACCATATGACAACTACAGCACGGAAACAGGACATTTTGGCCCTTCTAGTCCGTGCCGACGCTAACTCTCACCTGGCCCCACTGGCCCGCACTCAGCCCATAACTCTCCATTCCTTTCCTGTCCATATACCTCTCCAATACCGAACCTGCCTCTACCAATTCTACTGGAAGCTCATTCCACACGGCTACCACTGTCTGAGTAAAGAAATTCCCCCTCGCGTTACTCCTAAACTTTTGCCCCCTAACTCTCAAATCAAGTCCTGTTGTTTGAATCTCCCCTACTGTTAATGGAAAAAAGCCTATCCACGTCAACTCGACCTATCCCCTCATAATTTTAAATACCTCTATCAAGTCCCCCCGACAACCTTCTAGGCTCCAAAGAATAAAGAACTAACTTGTTCAAACTTTCCCTGAAACTTAGGTGCTGAAACCCAGGTAACATTCTAGTAAATCTTCTCTGTCTCTATTTTGTGGTTCCTCTAGTGGGATAGTCTACAAGCAGGTGAGAGTACCTCAGAATAGAGAGGCCACTTATTAGAACGGGGTGTGCAGGAATTTATTTTGCCATGGAATGTTGAATCCGTGGAAGTTTTATTTTGCCACAGACAGCTGTATATTTAAGACAGAGATTGATATATTCCTGATTGGTCACAGCATGAAAGGTTACGGTGAAAAGGCAGGATATTGGGACTGAGAGGAAACTTGGATCAGTCATGATGAAATTTTGCAGTAGACACGATGGGCCAAATGGCCTAATTCGCCTCCTATATCGTATTGTCGAATGGAGATAGAACATATCAGAGGACATAGAATAGTACATCACAGGAACACGTTCGTTTTGAATTAGAACCGGAATCATTTTCCTGAATCTACATCTAACTCACTCAATTTTTAACACATCCTTTCTCATGTTCGGGGCCGAAACCTGCTAAGGATACTCCAAGTGTTGCCTCATCAGGGCTTTATAAATTCTCAACAGTGCGTCCTTCCTTTTATATTACAGTGCTGTTCCAATGATTGCAGAGATCGCTTTTGCCCTCCTCACAACCTGTAAGGAACTTGAACAAGCACTGTCAAGTCTCTTTGTGCCTGTTGTTATTTTTTTTTTTGCGCCCAACCAGTCCATTATGTCCACACAATTAAAATTGGAAATCTATTTGTTATTCGCATGTACCGATGTGCAATGAAAATCTTGTTTAGCATAACCGTCACACAGATCAAAAGAGCACAACAGTACATTAAGCTGATATAAGGTAAAACAATAACAGGGTGTAACAAAGTATTATTGTTTCGGAGAAACTGAAGAGCAGGTAGACGTATGCTGCAAGATCACAACGAGTTACATGTGAGGTTAAAGTGCATCTTATCTAGTTCGGGACCATTCAATCTGCTTATAACAGCAGAATGGAAGGCGGCCTTGAGTCTGATAGTTAGTGTTTTTCAGTGTTTAATCTTCGCCCCAGATGGAAAGCGAGAATATCCAGGATTGTGAGGCTGCTTTGCTGATACAACTGAAAGTTCGGACACAGCCCATGGCAGGCAGTCAGGTTTGCCTGATGTCCTCAGCTTTCCGCAGTTCCCTGCAGCTCCATGCAGTCACGAGTAAAGCAGGAGCCGTACGAACGCGTGAGGTATCCTGTTTGGATACTCTCTATGGTAGTTTGATGAAATTTGCTTAGGGTCAAAGGTCACATACCAATGTCCCTATTGTTTGTTCTATCACTCTCATTTTAGAATATTTTCATGTAATATTAGGCATTATTAATTTAGTATCTGCTGTATTGCTGGAGGACCATCTGTGATTTTCATTGATCCCTTCTGCCACCCAGACAATTCAGATTATTTTGTTCAAACTCGATCCAGTTTTCTTTCCCGTCAACCTCTGCCTATCCTATATACCACCAGCGAAGTGATTTGTATCAGTAACGTTTCTTCTAATCGTTCCTTTCATTGTCAAGTAACGATTTGTAACTCTTATCTCAGTGAGTCATGCAGGACTCGGGTGTTGTTAGCTAGAGCTACCAGCAATTTAATGGAATTCAGCCATTACAATATTAGTTTCACAGTTAGAAATTTACTGCAGTATTAATCATTGTCATAATGAAACCCACAGCAGATGATGTAAAATCAGGTATTTCCCCTTTCGTTTATTTTCGGTTCCTTATCGTTTGAGTGTGCCTTGCATTTGTAGCTTGTTAATACAGCTAACTGTGGGACCATTTTCAAAGACTGTGAATCTGTATTGCAATGTCATTTTATTTTGTCATACACCGAAAATATTTCCCATTCACTGTGTCAGTCATACTCTGGTTTATCTTGCCATATTGCAACAGCTCACTGTTGTCTGTATTAAATTCCCTCTGCTATTTTGTAATCTGACTTCCCAGCTGGTCCAGAGCACAATGCACCTTTGTTAAACTTTCTCACTGCCAACTGCATCTCATCTCGGTATAATCCATATATTTGCTTCTCCAGTTTGCCACATTTTCACTTGTCATCTAAATCATTAATTTCAATACCAAACACACAGTCGCTTTCCCCGCAGTACCTCGCGAAACGTATGACTCCATTCGGAGAGTCAACCATCTGCAAGCTTTCTCTGGTTTCTCCACTTGCTTCATCCTGAATTCTAACGACCTTTCCCTTTTGGACCAGCCTCCCATGCAAAACTTCGTCAAACGTCCTGTTAATGTCAATGTAGGCAATGACATCCACATTCCCTTCATCAATCTTTTTATAACTTCCTCAAAAATCTAAATAACTTGATTAGACATGACCTGCCAGGTTGACTAACCCTCATCAGGCCCAGTCTTCCGAATTCCTATACATTCGGTTTCTTAAATACCTTACAAGGACATACACAAGACGGATATCAGGTTCACGTCCCTATAGTATCCGTTCTAATTTTTGGAGCCTTTCTAACACAGATAAGCAAAACAAGCTGTCCTGACATCCTCTGGCATTTTGTATTAGTGTGCCTGCGTTCGAATAGTTTCAACACTGGCGCCTCAGAGAATAAGAGGGAGCACGTTGTCAGGCCATTAAGATTTATCCATTTAAATTCACCTCTGAACAGCAAGCTGCTGTTCTGCAATCTGTATACCTTCTATGACTTGACTAACCTTTCTTCATTTCAATAATCTGAGTATCTGTCAACCATGTAAATAGAGGTAAAGGAAAGTCATTGTCGATCTCCCCCATCCCATTCGGCTCCATATCTTGATGTTCAGGTGATATTTTGTGACAGTTAATGGGACAGTAAGGAACCAACGGGTTTGATAAATAAGTTATCTAAGGGTCTGTTTGTCCTGGAAATGTGTTCATTATAGTTGTTGTTTACAAAGTTCACAAAAATGTTTTCTGGAATGAAAAGTTTTATGCATGAGGAGCATTTGCTGGATCTGGGTCTGTTCTCTAAGGAGGTGTGTGGTCGCTGTAGCGAAACATTGTATGCCTGGATAAGCGGACGGGAAGAAGATATTTTCATCATCAGGGGAGTCCAGGATCTGAGGGCGCAGCCTCACAGTCCATTCAGTTGTAAATAGGACCCTTCTCCTCCATCCAACAATCTGTTTGCAGGATCCGAATTTCGCCTGAGTTGTCAACAAAAGTTTTACGCTACTCGTAGGCACATCAGTTTGATAGAATTATTGACATTTAGTTCAGCAAAGAAAGGAAATTTATGGAATGCATTGTATTTTATAATATTGTTTTGCAATGTACTGTATAATAACCCATTGCCTACAATTAGAGCAGACAGGGTGTATCCTACAACGAAAATTTTGATTTCCAGCCAGCTCAGCACTTGCTGAAAGTTCTGTAGAACTGTAGCAATCAGGGGATTTACTGAATGCACCTCCAGACATGGTTGAAACCACAACTGGAATTTTAGCTGCCCCGTTACCAAAGAGTTGAGTTCCCAGTATTCATTGTGTTCATATTGAAACTCAGATGATTTGAGGTTTGTTCTGCTGTAATTTCTGGTTAGTTCTGGTGATCCACTTAGTCAGTCGCAGGTGTAACAGATTCAAAGGGTGTTGAAGATTTTCATTTCTCTCTCGTCACTGCCCCTCAGCTGAGAAACAGTGGACTCAGCAGGAGATCAGGATGCGAAAATGCCTTGACCATTTACTGCATGGAATATATGAAGCCTGTATTGGAATGAAGAGATAACTAATGAATGCAGGGATTGCATCTCTTCAATTCTGCTCAGGATATCTCAGACAACTTGCACTCAGTGAATATTTGTGCATCAGAAGAAATGAAAGATCTCACCTGAGTTCTAAGTTTACTATATTACTTTAAAGACATTTTCCTCCTGTTACACTAACGGAAATATGCCGGCTAATTGACCTGGGCAGGATCCCAATCCACAATAAAATAACGAACAAGTGTGCTCAATGTAAATGTGGAAACAAGTTGAAATGTATCTGTGTACACTTTGTTCCCGGGCCGGGGATTCCAGCCCGATCCCTGTCCAGAAAAAAAGTGTCACCGGATTTTAGTTCCGTCCCGGGTTAATGTAGGATTCTTGGATTTGAACTCGGAATAGTTGAGACACTGTAGCATATTACAGGCAGCACAGAGTACTGGAGTTTGGGGCCATGGTTTATAATGCTTGGATAGGGTCTCCAGGAATATTGAACTTGAAGAGTTTGGGCTTTAGATAGATTGCGCTTCTACAGGTGTGTCTGGATGGAACTCCTGCAATGAAGCAGAAGTTTCGGGCAGATAAGCAGAGCTTGTGGGGAATCACTGATAAGCCGAATCCTTAGATCTGTTCATATTACCAGAGCAGTTCCTTACCTGCTGAACGCTTCTAGTAATTTCAATTTAATTTTATTACTTTCACCCTGGGAACGTGTAAATCTCTTGGAAATAGCTCTGTGGATAGGCCGTCATTTTGTGATAGTTAGAAGAGCAGAAATGCAAACTTAGCCTTTATCGGTAAATCACCCAGCTACCAATTTACCTGTTATTCCTGGCAATGCGTCTGTGCAGTTGTTGCTAATAAGGTTCACAATAATAATGCCGGGACTTAGGCTTTATGTACGAGGAGCATTTCATTGCTCTGCACATGTGCTCAGTAGAGTTGAGAAGGATGATGCTGTGGAGGTTTTGTGGAATGAAAGGGATATTTATAGATTTGTTCCCTGAGATTACAATATATGTCTTCCACGTTTAAATTTCAATCAGTTTCGTCTTTAGGAACATAGAGCAGAAATATTTTGTTTCTCCTTTGTATTGTTTAGGTGCTTCATTATCTCTCTGATTAAAGTTAGCCCTGCGGTGAGAGTTTCATTGGAGGAAAAACACACAACTGGAAGCAAACCATAAATGTAGACGAGGGAACAACAAGAAGTGAACCAGCTCGAGGATTGAGAGCATCAGTTGGAGAAAACCCTCCTGAATCAGAGCTTCTATTGATTCACAGGCGAGAATTCGTTGCGTCTCATTCAATCAAACACTGGTCCTTTAGACATTACATACCTGTACAAAGGAAGGTAGGAAATAGTCGGAGTGAGATTGAATGTGCCCAGAAGTACCAGATGTGCATCTGTGAGATCGAGTTGCAATCACTCCATGACTGGTATTGTGCTGTCAGCAGCCCAGCTCTGTAAAGTCACTCACATTCCCTCAACGCGTTTGTTCACTTTAAGATCTTGTATCCTCCGAAGCAGATATTGGTCAATTCAGATGTTTCTTTGCTTGGCTGCGTCACGGCATAACCATCTCAAAATGAACTGACAATTTCCTCCCTTTTCTAGAAGCCCCAAGTGCTTCGTGCTGCAGCGATCGCAGAAAAGTGAAATTACCATAAACACAAACGTGTTTTTTTGAAAGTGACAAACTCCGCCCCACTGGTTGCGATGAAAGAAAAAGGAGAGATCCACACGGAAATTCGGACAGAAAGGTTAACGCAGCCTGTTTATTTTCCACTTTAGGGTTGCTACATTGACCCCACTCCCGCCTCCTCCCGCTGTCAGACCCGTCCTGAGCCGGTGAGAGTTAGTGTGACCCGGACTGCGGCCGTCCCGCTCTACCCCGGCTCACCCGGCCCTGTCCATCTGTAATGAGTGACCACTCCCGCCCCCTCCCGCTGTCAGACCCGTCCTGAGCCGGTGAGAGTTAGTGTGACCCGGACTGCGGCAGTCCCGCTCCACCCCGGCTCACCCGGCCCTGTCCATCTGTAATGAGTGACCACTCCTGCCTCCTCCCGCTGTCAGACCCGTCCTGAGCCGGTGAGAGTTAGTGTGACCCGGTCTGCGGCAGTCCCGCTGTACCCCGGCTCACCCGGCCCTGTCCATCTGTAATGAGCGACGGACACATCACAGCCGAGCGGCCTCGGGAGCAGCAGCTCAGACTCAACTCTCCGTACCGAGTGAGCACACCGGGGCAGGAACATTGTTGGTCACCGGGGAAGTCGGACCGTGATTTCCCGGGACCACACTGAACGCCGTCCGGTTACAACATCAGAGGTAAGTGTTGACTATGATTCTGCACAACTATTCAGCGTTTACAGCGAGACTTGGCGTTGATCGGGATTAGGAGTGAATTTAGTGGGAGAAGGGATCCCGGACTTGTCCGTGTTTACGAGTCAATTACTGTCCAAATAGATTCACAGAAACGATTTCGTTGCCCTGAAGCAGAACTACTCTCCAGGGTGGTTTCTACTGAGTGCGAGCAGATGGCACTTTTCACCCCGGTGCTGACATGTGAAACATCCCACGGGGCAGTGACCCGTCACCGATTTCTCTCAAACAAGAGAAAATCAGCAGATGCTGGAAATCCGAGCAACACACACAAAATGTTGGAGGAACTCTGCAGGGCGGGCAGCGTCTATGGAGAAAAGAACAGTCGACCTTTGAGACCCCAGCTAATGTATTTTACATCGCGTCATTGATTTTATCGCTCGTCGCTGTAGCAGAAAGGGTTAAGCTTTACTCACCGTTGAATGACAGTGTTTTGTCGAACCGGTTGGATTTGATTTCAGCGGAACGACCGCTCCCTGTTCTGAGGAATGTGACCGGACAGGCAGCTGCTTACACACAGACCCTGAGCACCGAGTCTCACAGAACAACAAGCCGCACCTTCCAAATCGGTCAATCATCTGCCCTCTTTCCCATTCCAGTCCAGTCCTGATGAAGGGACTAGGTCCGTAACGTTGACTGTTTACACCCATCCATAGATGCTGCCTGACCTGCTGAGTATCTCCAGTATTGTGTGTTGCCCTGCTTACCACAGATCCGCGTGGGGCCGTGGGCAGGGCTATTTGTAAGAAACTATACACAGTATCTACACTGTCAGAATATTCTTGCGGAATTAAGGTGAGAATAATTCAACTTCTGTTGTTTATTTCGGATCTTTATTTCCAGATATTTGTGTATTGGATCAACGATCAAGGAGATATTTGCTCTGTTTTACATCACGTCTCACTCTGGTGTTTCTTGTGTTCCTGCTGTGTCCTGTTTATGCGATCTGCATTTTCAACCAGCTGAGTAAAAATGTAGAAAAGCTCTAGAACAATGGTCACATGTTTCAAAGCAAGGGTGCGAGCAAACAACTGCTCCGTTTTCAGAGTTTCTTATTTCAGACGAATACAACTATTGTTCCTGTGCCGATTGACTGTGTTTTGATTTTTCTTTTTCTCCTCAATGACCAGTGGATGCAAGTCTTTGTTTCTGTTTAAGGCCGAGATTGTTGATAAACAGTGGGTTTGGTGTGTTACAGGGATGGACATGAGTATGCTTAATGACATTTTAGACCCGTTCAGCGGTGATCTCATATCTGCAGCAGCAGTTTCCAGGGGCCGTGTGGTCGAGTTATGCGTGTTGGTATGTTGACTAGAAAAGCTCTGAGAATTTAATTAGTGCAAGCTAGTATAAAGTCTGCATGCGAAGGGAGATATGATTTTATTTATACAGTTGAAATGAAAACACACATTAAATTGAGTTAGATATGGCCCTTGTGGCTAAAGGGATCAGGGGGTATGGAGAGAAGGCAGGTACAGGTTACTGAGTTGGATGATCGGCCATGATCATACTGAATGGCGGTGCAGGTTCGAAGGGGCGAATGGCCTACTCCTGCTCCTATTTTCTATGTTTCTATGTTTCTATCGATAAATTATTTACATGCAGATTTGTGCGTTAATGATGTGCCCCAGCTGCGTGAGGGGATCCAATTTATGACTGATATGCTGAGCTGGACAGCACGGTATCGGACCGAGAGACACGCTCCCCGTTCCCTGTTAACCCGCCACAGACTCCCTTGGGCTCTCGCGCTGCCCACTGCCCGACACGCGCCCTCTCGCGGGGCTCGTTTCCCTCGCGCTCCCCGGCTCACGCTGAGACGATTAGGGAAACCTTGCGCTCCCGTCGTCTGCCAGGCAACTCTCGTCAAGTGAAGTGCGAATGATGTAGCTCCCAAAAAAATGTCAATTTAGTAATCTGCTCAGTCTGAACCAGGACCAATATCGCTCGCCCGGGAAGTCAGACTGTAGTTATCCGGGAACGCACCGAATGCCGTCTGGTTACAACATCAGATGTGAGTGGCGCCTCCTGTAGTAAGGTATGCGCTTTATCTGTCTTCCCTGCAGTAGAAAGGGTTAACGCGACTTTGACCATAGCCGACTCTGAGTGAATTGTCAGATCAGTTGGATTTAATTTCAGCAGAAAGACCACCCCGTGTGCGAGGAAATGTGCACGGACAGTCGCACAAAACAATAATCTGGCCCCCTCCACCTTCCTTTCCGGTCTGACTCGGTGCGAAACGTCGGCGGTTTATTTGCCTGCACGGATGCTGCCAGTCCTGCCGAATTCTTCTCTCACTTTATCTGTTGCCGTGGTTAACAATAGATCTGCGAGAGCACGCGTGCGGGGCAGTGGGCGGAGATAGCGGAATTAATGACTTGCTGGATGTAGATACATTCATCGATATTTAATTGACATGCACATTCTCAGAATTCTCTTGGGGAAATAAAAAGTGAATAATTCAGTTTTGTTTATGTTTTGGATAAGTGATCAAGGAGTCATCTGCTCTGTTTTAAGCCACGTCTGCCTGCGGTACCGCTTGTGTTCCTGCTGTTTCGTGTTTACGCGATTCTGATTTTCCACAACCTATGTGAAGATTAAGAATAGTTCTGCAGCATGGGCTAATGTTTCGGCTCTTCTTTCAGATATGTTTTATTCTATTAGATATGTCCATCTGATGTTCCTGTGTTGATTGAGGTTGTTTTAAACTCTTCACCTCAATCGCCACTGGAGGCAACGTCTTTCATTCTGTTCAAGGCCCAAATTCCGGAATAGCAGTTGACATGTTACGGGAACGGACATGGGAACTGAAATAGAAAAGTAGATTAGCCTTGGTATCATTGTCTGCAGCAGCAGTTTCGAAGGGCAGAGTGGCCCACTTATGCGCACTGTTAACGTCTGACAATTGAACGTGTGAGCCAATATAATGACCGCTTACAAAGGCAAATATGATGTCATTAATATGGTTGAACTGACAACAGACGTTGCGTTGATTAAGGATTTACACTCAGCATTGTGTGTTAATTCTATTCCCCATCAGGTTTGGGCAACGAACGTGTAACTCAGTCGGTGAGCTGGACAGCTGGTGTGGGAGAGCGATTGGTAATCTGTACCGGGAGTAGCAGTGAGCGGGTATCGCGTCTCTCAGTCCCATGAGAATTATTATGATCAGGTCCGCTTTTCCCCTCCTTTCCCCAATGCCCCCCCTCCCCCCCACACACAGTATTCTGTACTTTAATCTCTGCGTTTCACTCAGCGGTTGCTCACAAAATCAAAATCGCTCTAAAGTTTATTTGTCTCCACTCTCAGCTGTCTGCTGAGCTGTACTTTTTCTAACAATAGTTGCCCATTTTCACACACTCCCGGAAGCATCATCTTTGAGCCCGGCCTGATCGCTGTTCCGGAGATGTGGCTGGAAGGTAACCGGCTTTGGCTGCTCATTATTACAGTTTACGCGATGTTGTAAAATACCAGGTCAAACGGACAGAGGCAGCGTGGGTGATAAGAATGCAATCCGACTGTTGGTCAGTCTGAATGTCGAGGTGGTATTAATACACAATGGGGCTGAGTTTAAATTATGAATAGCAGAGAAATCGCCTTTGGAAGTAATAAACCCGAGAGAGTCTGCAGCTGCGGGAAATAAGGAGTAGCAAATGCGAAATGCTGGTGGAACCCAACCGGTCAGGCAACATCTACAGAGAGGACTCTCTCAACCCTGAACGTGAACTGTTTACTCCTCCCCATCGATGCTGCCTGATGTGTTGATGTCCTCCAAAATTTTGTGACTGTCTTTGGAACAGTGTCACAGACCACATAATATGAACTCTCGATTCGACGAATATAAATATCACTTGCAGGCTTGAATCTACCTATTGACAGACGAGCCAGTTGCCAAGGTTATCACAAATTGCGGAATCTCGCAGCCTGCTTCTTAAAGGAAGGTGCAAAGTTATCGGGGAAACAAAGGATGAGTCATATGGAAATTGCGAATGGTTTTATGCCACTGGAGCGGGATCAGGCTCAGTCGGGTGGGACTGAGCCACTGGGCTTCTGGTGATCTATAAACCGAACACGGCCTGAGCTAGATTTGTAACCACTGTACATTTGTGAAAAGGGACAGACTTCGCGGAGAGTCCCCAGATGAATTTAATGCTACATTAGTGCAGGGTTAGAAAGTGTGTGGCTGGAACGATGGACACCGATAGAATGGGCAATGTGTGACTTGGCTCAAGTTTCTTTTTCTTCTGTCAGTCTGTCCCTATCTCTCTCTAGCCAAGTATATCGTTTCCTTCTCCCGCAGTTTGCTATGAATTCCTTGGTTTTATTTACATTGAGTGGAAAGTGGTTGTTATTACACCAGTCAACCCATTTTCAATTTCCTACCTACTTGTTGAATCAGTATCCCCCTTTGATACGGCTCACGACAGTTCTGTCATCAGCAATATTGTAAATGGTGGTGGAGCTGTATTTAGCCACAGAGTTATAGCAGTAGAGTGAGTAGAACAGGGGCTACGTACGCATCACTCCGGTGATCCTGTGCTGATGAGGATCGTGGAGGAGATGATTTGAACAAATCGTACTGACTGAGGACTACAGGTGAGGAGATCCAGGATCCAACTTCACTAAGCGCTATTGAGGCCCAATTCTTTGATTACACTGATTAGTTAAGAAGGGATGATGGTACTAAATGCCGAGTTCTAATCGTCAGACAATATTTGAAAGTAGATCAAAAATGGATGATTTTACTTTCACTGATTGGGGGAGACAGTAACCATGTAAGTTATGAAGTGGAGGGTGAAATTGTGGAGTTTTTGAGCCACTGGGCTCAATGCCCAGTGGCTGAGCCCAGGAACTGGTATCCCCGGGGCAGTTGCAGCACCGTCCGCACGGCAAGAGTCCGGTCAGGGTAGCAGGAGCGAGATTGCTTCAAAGAGGTTTGGATTCCCCATGAACACAGCGCCACGCCGGAAGTGCCCAGCGTCCGGCTTGCAGACAGTGAAACGAAAGAGATGGCTATCTTTCACTGGCAGGAAGAGCAGTTGCATTTCTGCCTCACGATATTTCTCGATCCGAGGGACGGGGCAGATATCTTAGAACTTTGATCCACGCAGTTTCTTGTTGCGGGAATTTAAAACAGCACAGGAAATGGCCCTTGGTCCGATGATGCAAATCGGAACTAATCCACGAAGTGCCTTTAGAACTGAAATAAGAATCAATTTTAATATCACCGGTATTCTGTTAGTGTTAGTGAAGACATACTTAAGATGCATGTCCAGTTCCATCATTTCTTCATCTCCCGTACTACTACTACAGAATCATTTTACAGGTGAGGTGTCCACTCTGCCCTGTCCTTTACACCTTAAGTATCCAACGAACCTTCGACATGGTCTTTGATATTCTTTGATATTCTATTATCGTTGGCTAACTACATTCGTATTCTGTCTTGTCCTTCTTAATGGCTGTTACTATTTGCCTGCAGTTGCTTTTTAAAAAACGTATCCATAATCCAATTTTCCACAAATGTGTGCTCCATTATATGTCCTCTCTTTGGTTTTTATATTGGCTTTGATTTCTCTTCTTAGCTAATGTTGTGTCAACGTGCTCTCAGAATACATCCTCCGCTCAGCCACATTCAAAAAGGATTCCCCTCTATTTTGAGGCATTGGCTACTGGTCTTAGAATTCCCCCATCACAGGAAACATCCTCACCATATGCACTCTATTGAGGTCGTTCAACATTTGAAAAGTTTCAATTACATCACTCCGTACTCTTCTCAATTCCCGCAAGTGCAGGCCTCTCCAATGTCAGCACATCCTGCCATCGATAAGGGAACCAAAACTGCACACAATACTCCAAGAGAGTCCTCATCAGAGCTTTATAAATTCTCAGTATCACATCCTAGCTTTTATAATCTCTTACTCAGGAAATTAATGTTAACATTGCAGTTGCTTTGCTAACCACCACTTCAACCTACACATAAACACGATAAGACCAGAAGACTAAAGTAATAGGAGCAGAATAAGCGCATTTGTCCATCGAGATTGCTCTTAGCCCCAACCTACTGCCTTCTCTCCAAACCCCTTCCTGAACAAATCAATGAAGAATCTATCATCTTCGACCAAGTATACATAAAGACTTGACCTCCATAGATTCAGCACTCTGTCTACATAAATTCCTTCTCATCTCCGTTCTAAAAGAACTCCCTTCTAGTTCCAGGCTGTGTCCATTGGTCCTAGACTCGCACCATCGGAAAATGAGTTCCAGATCCACTCTATCAAAGTCTTTCTCCATTCGATAAGTTTCAATAAAGTCACCCGTAGTTCTTCTAAATTCCAGTGAATACAGTCCCAGAACCATCAGATGTTCTTTATACGACAAGACATTCAATCCTTGAATAATTTCCATGAACTGCCTTTGAGCCTTCTCTAGTTTCAACAGATATTTTCTCAGATAAATGGCCCAAAACTGCTCATAATTCTCCAATACTTGCATTTATATTCCAGTCTTCTTGAAATGAATGCCAGCACCTGCAAATTAACCTTTGCAGAATGATGCAGGACTCCTAACTCCCTTTGCGCCTTCGTTATTTTATTTGTAAATTCTATCCATTTAGAACATAATCAATCCTTTCATTTCTTGTACCAAGGAGCATGATCATTTCCCGGCACCGTATTCCATCTTTCATTTCATTCCCTATTCTACTAATATTCCTAATACCTACCGTGGTCTCTCTATTTCCTCAAAACTACAAAACCCTCGACTTACCTTCATATCACCTGCAAACTTTGCAAAAAAAAAAAAAACATCAATTCCGTCATCCATTTACATAAGATGTCAAAAGAATCTGTCCCAGCACAGACCTTTGTGGATTAGCTACCAGCACCCAACCTGGAAAGCTCCCTTTATTCCAAATGTTTTGGTTTCTATCAATCAAAAGTTTCCAATACCAACATTTAAAGTCAGAGAAATTTATACAATATTCGGGCACAAATTCCTTTTCATCAGCCACTACTTTATCCATGTTAGACTATGTCCTGGAATACTGCGGGCTGGCTCGTGACTTGTTAATCAGCTTCATTGTTAGCTTGTCAAAAGATTTCTGAAAATCCAAGTACACAACATCAACTAATTCCCCTTTGTCTCTCCTGCGTGTTATTTCTTTGATAAATTCTAAGATATTAGTCAGCTAAGATTTTCCCTTGAGGAAACTATAGCGGTTGCAGCCTATTTTGTCATGTGTCTCCATGATCTGTGGAATTTGTTGCTGCAGAGGTTAGTTTGAAGCTGTCATTTGGGCATATACGTGGCAGAAATTAAAACATTATTGCTTGCTAGTAGCTCCAGAGTGTCAGGAGGAAGGCAGGAATTTGGTTTTGGGGGTAAACTAAGCCATGATTGAATGGTGCAGCAGACTCGATGGACCAAATCACCAAATTCTGCTTGTACGTCTTATGTTTTTCCAGGACTGAACGATGACCATTAATATGCCATTATCTCTCCTGAAAATACTTTAAAATAACCTATTTTGGAATATTACTGTGTTGAGTGAGGCTACACGTGATTCAGAACATGCCTACGTCAGGGATCAGATGAAGAGATGATGCTGGGAAGAGTGTAAAGTTTAATGACAATGTGAACTGATCAATACCAGAGTGTGGTTTCTCACTGTCAGGATCTGATATTGACTTCAGCTTTTGGGATGGGATCATACATGGTGATGAAGTTGATGCTTACAGAAAATGATTGGTCCCTAAACCAACTGCTGCTCTGATGCTGGGGATGGAGTTACCGTCATATTAACAAAGTAATCGTTCTCCCTCTGACTCATTGAATGTTTGTGTGTATTTCAGGGTGTCACCAGCAGGTGGAGCTTTCCTCCACCGGGACCAAAGCGTAAGCAAGAAGACGACCATCAACGATCGTCAGTCGGAATCAGAATGGCTACAAGTATGATCACCGGATCTTTATAATTAAAATTCTGTCGCGTTTGTTCACAATAGTTCAGATGAAGAAACTCACACAGGCACTACGTGGCACAGCAAAGTTATATCAAACAGTGTTATTGATCCCCCTGGTAAAGCAGATTGTGGTAATCAACAATCCAAGAGTTCCAGTGCAGGGACCTCGACTCCGGTAATGGTCCAATCGCTCTGCTCACCGTGCAAAATTTCACCTCAGTGAAAGGAGCAAAATGTCCTCAATCAAGTAGTTGTGAGTGAAATAGAGAGAGGAATATGACAGCGGTTTTGTGAGTGATGTGACAGTCCAGGGCACAGTCAGGATCTGTTTCACATCTAGACGGGTCTTGTTGCGGAAGATGCCTTCAAATTTCAATAATAAAGGTCAGAGCTACATGCTTTGAGCATTTCTGGGATTGTGTGATAGCAGAGCATTTCATGTTTTCGAGGGACAGTTATCATATTCCGGCTGGTTTTCATGCCTGATGAGACGTAATTCAGAAATTTATTTTCTGTAGCCGAGACGAAAATGTGGCCAGCGTTGGGAATGGCTGTCGTTTAGGGGTCAGCTGATTGTAGATCAATTTGTCATCTACTTCCGTGTTTTATTACCCCAGTGTATATCTGGGCTGTGGACAAATGGTGAACGTGAGTTTCTCAAAAGACGTCAAAGGAGCGTCAATGATGAAATGGCCCAGGAAATATAAAATAGCAGGAGATAAAGATGGAATCAAAATCGGGACAATGTAATGTCATTGGTGAGTAGGATTGTAGTGAATTGAACGGCATTTCAAAAGGGAAAGTCGAGCGGGTAATCTGTCATCCTTTCTCACTTGATCCACCCAACATCTCCCAGCCTTTGTCGCAATTCCCGCTATTCTCCCCCTCAATCTCCTTGTCACCCTACTTTTTGTAATCCACCCATCTTCTCCTAGCCTCTGACACAATTCCCTTTCTCTCCTATGCCATCTGCCTATCAAATGGAACCACCTATTATAAACATAACAGATTCTGCAGATGTTGTAAATACAAAGTAACTTACACAAAAAGATGGACGAACTCAACAGGCCAGGCAGCATCTGTAGAGGGAAATGAATAATCCAAGTTTGAGCCGAAACTCTGGAACAGAAAATGTGATCATCCGAACAAATCTCTTGTACTTGTATCTGAAATTTTCTTCCCAACCAATGCCCTGCTGAATTATGTCTACACCTTCTCCAGTACAAGTACATTTTTCGTATAGCATTATTATTAAACTGCATTCTAACTGGTTTAACCAACAGTTTATAAACGTCTCTCTGCACCTGTGTTCTGTGCGGCAGCCCGTGACGGTAAACACGCTAAATGTCGACTCTACTTGTAGTCACCCCTGATCATTCCACTTATTGAGAGTTCATAGTTCACTGTGAATTTACTGAAAAAAATGATGGCTTTGAGGCAAAGATTGCGGACGATACAAAGCTAGATAGACGGGCAGGTAGTTTTGAAGAAGTAGAGAGGCTATAGGAGTCAGATTAGGAGAATGGGTACAGAAATGGAAATGGAGCAAAATCTAGGGAAGTTTGCAGTAATGTACGTTGGTAGAAGAACTGAAAGGGTAAACTTTTTTTCTAAATGGAGATAAGATACAAGACCGTGAAGCGCAAAGGAATTGGGAGTCATTGTGCAAAATTCCCTGAAGTTTGATTTTCAGGTTGAAACTATTGTGCGGAAACCAAATGCGATGTTAGCACGCAGTTCCAAAGGATTAGAAAATGAAAGCAAGGGAGTAATGAAGAGGCTTTATAAAGTACTAGTGAGGGCCTCACTTGGAGTATTGTGAGCAGTTATGGGCCACATCTGAGAAAGCATGCACTGAAACTTGAGAGGGTTAAACGAAGGTTCAGAAAACTGATTCCATGATTGATCGACTTGTCTCCAGCGTCTCCTGTCTTCATCCGACGCCGGGCAAAACACCCAGCTCACATTTCAAGACATCTATTGTCTCCAACCATAACCCAAACACTGCTTCTGCAGAAAGGTCGGTACGTTAGCATTGAAACCTTTGCCAGTGTCATATGAAGAGCTTCTGATGGTTCTAGGCGTGCTTTCACCGGAACATAGAAGATGAAGGATGTGGAGAGAATCCTGAGTTAATGCTTAAGAACAGAGGAGACAGAATAGTGGGGTGGTCTTTTAGAAGGGAGATGAGGAGGAATTTCTTTAGATTGGTGTATCTGTGGACTTTGTTGCCACGGGCAGCTGTGGAGGTCAGGTCGTTATGTATATTCAAGGCAGAGACTGATAGATTCTTGATTGTTTGGCGTATGAAGGGATACGAGGAGAAGGCAGGAGATCGGGCATGAGAGGAAAAATGGATCAGGCATGATGAAATGACGGATCAGACTCAGTGCGCCAAATGGCATAATTCTGGCATAGTATCGTATGCTCTTACATTACCATATATAACTTTGATTCATTTCCTTGCGGGCGAGCTAGCCAACTGAATACAAAACTTGCTAAGTGGAAAAAATCAGAGTACTAATAATGGAGTGCTATTCAGATTGGAAGCTTGTGACCTGTGGTGTGGATGGGTACTGGGTCTATTGCTTGCTCTTTTTCTCTGAAAACTTTGATATAAACATTGTTCATATATTTGCAGATGGCATCGAAATTGGTGGTAGAATGGACGATAAAGGGGTATTGTAAGTTTACAAGGGGACTGAGGCGAATGTAGAAAGTGCACCAAGGAATGGGTTCATTTGGTAAAGTCAAACCGGGGCAGGAGTTGCATGGTCAACAGTGGGGCTCTGAAAAGTGTTGAACAAAACGGGGAAACAAAGATTCAGGATTCCCTGGAATGGTTTATATACGTATGTAGGGCATAGGAAGGATGTCATTAAGATGGAAAGGACACAGAAAATCATCCGGAGAATATTACCAGGAGTGAAGCTATTGAGCTATAAGGGGGAATCCAGACAAGATTAACCGTTCTCCATGTTGTCGAGTAAACTACCTGACATGCCTTTGCTGAACAATATTAAACCACAATCTATGTGTCCTTATCTTGGGGAAGAAGCAGAAAAAAACAATTTCCCATTTGATCCTCCCATCATTGGAGATGAAAGGTATTGGTGGTGTATTCCAGCTTGGTAGTTGAAATAAGCGTACGAATAAGTGAAGGTAAATTGTTTGCCCGTGGTGACGTGAGAAGTTTAGAAAAACTTCTAAAGAAGCACAGTGCGGAGGATCCTGACAGGAAGCATCGCCGACTGGTGTGAAAACATCAATGCTCTGGAACGGAAACGCCTGCTAGAAGTGGTGGATATAGCTCAGGCCATCACAAGAAAAGCCTTCCTCACAGTTGTGCCCTGCTCACCAAGAAGCGCTGTCAAAGGGAAGCAACATCTATCAACAAGTAGCCCCACCATCCAGACCATGCACTCTCCTCACTTCTGCTATCGGGCAGGTGGTACATTAGCCTTTAGTCCCAAACTGACAGGATCCGGAACAGTCGTTGCCCTTTGTCTATCAGGATTCTGAATCAGTGTAGATAACCTTACCCACCTCCACACTGAACACAACCTAAGATGGATCACCAACTCTTATTCTCATATCCGTTATATATTTATCTACCTGTGTGCCTGTTTACTGCATTGACAAAGCTTTTGATTGCAGATTGTTTGCTTGTCAGTCTTTTATCTCTAATCTTTCATTAATTACATTTTATGTCTTCCTTCTACTGTGAATATATGTATACTGACCGTACATTGGCAATTAATTTATTTTGAACATTGACAATGCTCGTGGGGAATGCACTGCAGGTCAATCGCCTCACTGATAATGCACGGTGACCCTTTAAACAGAAGGAAAAAACAGTGAGTGCCAATCTCCGTAAATTTTACAAATCTATATTACGGTGAAAACACTAAAAGATGTAAAAATCAGTATGATTTGTAATTTGGTGAGACCCAACGCAGACTGGGAGACCGTTTCGCTGAACACCTACGCTCGGTCCGCCACAAGAAGCAGGATCTCCCAGTGGCAACACATTTTATTTCCACACCCCATTCCCATTCCGATATGTCTATCCATGGCCTCCTCTACTGTCAAAATGAATCCAAACTCAGGTTGGAGGAACAACATCTTACATACCGGCTGGGTAGCCTCCAACCTGATGGCATGAACATTGACTTCTCTAACTTCCGTTAATGCCCCTCCTCCCCTTCTTACCCCATCCCTGACATATTTAGTTGTTTGCCTGTTCTCCATCTCCCTCTGGTGCTCCCCTCCTCCTTTCTTTCTCCTGAGGCCTCCCGTCCCGTGATCCTTTCCCTTCTCCAGCTCTGTATCACTTTCGCCAATCACCTTTCCAGTTCTTAGCTTTATCCCACCCGGTCCGTTCTTCTCCTATCATTTCGCATTTCCCCCTCCCCCCACTACTTTCAAATCTCTTACTATCTTTCCTTTCGGTCAGTCCTGACGAAGGGTCTCGGCCCGAAACGTCGACAGCGCTTCTCCCTATAGATGCTGCCTGCCCTGCGGTGTTCCAGCAGCGTTTTGTCCGTGCTGTTGTTTGAATTTCCAGCATCTGCAGATTTCCTCGTGTTTGATGATTTGTAATTTGCTGACAAGATGGGGGTATCTCTGTGAGGAAGATGAAGCAGATTTCTGAGGGTGCTGTGGCATAATTATGTCCACTGAGGATACTGTATTTTTCCCAGGATCTCCGTGTTGAGATGATCTGCTACCTGACTTTAAATTCCCAGCAGCTTTGATGGGGAAACCGATATAGTCAGTGTCCAACTGTCTCTGTCTCCTGCAGGCATTGTGATTGTGCTTGTCTCTGTGATTCCATGTGGAATAAAACAGAGCTTACAGCTTGGAAACTAGCCCCTCGGCCCAACAACATCGTGCTTATTTAAGTGGCTCTGATCTTACCCCAATTTACTACAGTTTTTGCCAAAATTTCCCTCCAAGACTAATTCTCGATATTATCCAGCCCAAGTCTTCTCAACTTTGTAATTTTATTTGTGTTCTTCTGCCTCCTGTCACTCCATGTAACTTCTTCCCTTTACCCTTCACATGAACAAATGCACCTTTTGACCCATTTAAATATATGCACTCTAGTCTTGTCTCCCGTACCCTGTGAAAAAGACTGCGGCAATCTAACCTATATACGTCCCTGATTATATAATGTACATGTATAAAGTCATCCCTGAAGCTTTTGTGTTGCAGGGTAATCCATATAATACAAAATCCTGCTAATCCATATAATACAAAACCCAACACACTCATCCAGTGCCATACTGGTCATTCTCCACTACACCCTTCCCAGCGTAATGACATCCTTCCTACAGTTTAGTAACAGGAACTGCAAACACAACTCTCTAAGCAAGACGTTCCCAATGAATTATACAGTTGTTACGTGACGATCATCATCCAGGGGATGGCATGGGGCCTAGGGAACCGGCCAACATGGACCTTGAGCTAATGGTCAGTCTGTCTCCCAGTTCACTGGAGAGAGCGCTTCTCAGTTGAATCGTCAGTTTGTGATCCAGGGAAATGTGCAACGTACGTCACAAGGGAACAGCCAGTCTGTGCCCCTGGGGATGTGACACCGTGTGTCTCAAGGTAATAGTCAATGTTCAACCCACGTGACCGAACAGTGTGATCTGCGGTATTGAACAGTATGTAATCCAATGGCTGGTCTGTGAGTTACAGAGGTGACTGGCCATTTTCTGATATTTGCTTGTGGAAGATAGTCACAGTGATATTTCCTCGTTTCACCAGACACTGTTACATTAGCATTCTCTGGTCATCCGTTTGTTCAACTACGGAGTACAATCGAGGCCCGACTGTGCAAGAGCGTGGGCGTCAGCCAGTGAGAACAGCGAGAACAGCGAGAAGAGTTTAGACTCACATCCACCTCTGGTGTTCCCCTCCCCCTGTCTTTCTCCCTCGACCTCCCGTCCCAAGATCCTTTCCCTTCTCCAGCTGTGTACCCCTTTCTCCAATCAATTTTCCAGATCTTAGCTTAATCCCTCTACCTCCTGTCTTCCCCTATCATTTAGGATATGTTCCTCCCCCTCCCACTTTGAAATCTCTTACTATCTTTTCTTACAGTTAGTCCTGATGATGGGTCTCGGCCCGAAACCTCGACTGTTCTTTTCCCTATAGATGCTGCCTGGCCTACTGCGTTCCACCAGAATATTATCTGTGTTACGGGGAGTTAGGAAGGAAGGTGAGAAGCAGGACCACAAAGGTAGTGAACTCGGGATTAGTGCCTGTGCCACAGGACAGTGAATATAGGAATTCAATGAAGTGGAGGATAAATACGTGGATGAGGGCTTGTAGCAGGGATTCAGATTTCTGGATCATTTGGACCTCTTTTGGTGCAGGCATGGCCTGTACAAAAAGAACTGGTTGCATGATTCCCAGAGGGACTAAAAATCTGGCGGACATATTAGCCAAGGTATTGGGGAGTTTAAACGAGAATGGCTAGGGGTGGGAATCGAAGTGAAGGAACTGAAGAGGCGGAGGAAAAGGCGGTTGGCTCACAAATAGTGAAAGATTGTAGACAGTGCGAAGAGGAGGGCAAGCTGGTGATAGAGAAGGGACGCGCTCAGACCGATGGATTGTGATCTGTCCATTTTAATGCAATGAGTATTATGAAGAAAGCGGATGAGCTTAGAGCGTGGATCAGTACTTAGAATTGTGATTTTGTGGCCATGACGGAGACATGAATGGGTCAGGGGCAAGAATGGTTACTCCGTGTTTCAGAAAGGAGATGTTTCAGAAAGGAGATGGAGGGAGTCAAAAGAGGTGGGGGCGTGTCACTGTTGATCAGAGATAGTGTCACGGCTGCAGAAAAGGTGGGCATCATGGAGGTATTGTCTACCAGGTCTCGGTGGGTGGAAGATACGAACAGGAAGCGTTCAGTAACTCGACCAGGTGTTTTTTATACACCACACAATTGTGACAAGGACATCGAGGACCAGATAGGAGGGCAGATTCTGGAAGGGAGTAATAACAACAGGGTTTTGAAGTGTTAGATTTTCATTTCCCAAATATTCATTGGCATCACCCTGGAGTGAAGGGTTTTGACGGGATGGAGTTTGTCAGGTGTGTTCAGGCAGGTTTCTTGACACACGATTTAGATAAGCCTGTAAGAGGAGAGGCTGTATGTGATCCGGTATTGGGAAATGAACCTGGTCAGGTGTCACGTCTCTTAGTGGGAGAGCATTTTGGAGATAGAGATTACAGTTCTATCTCCTTTACCACAGCATTGGACAGGGATAGGAACAGATAAGTTAGGAACGCGTTTAATTGGAGTTATGGAAAATATGGAACTATCAGGCAGGAAATTGGAAGCATCAATTGGGAACAGATGTTCTTAGTGAAAAGTACGGCAGAAATGTATCAATCTTCAGGAGATATTTGCGTGGGGTTTTGCATAGGTACGTTCCAATGTGACGGAGAAAGGATGCTTGGGTGCAGGATCCGGTGTGTGCACAAAGGCTGTTGTAAATCTAAACAAGAAGGAAAGAAGAGCTTGCGAATGGTTCAAAAAACTAAGTAATAATAGGAAAGAAAAGTAAAGCTTACAGAAGGTTCAGAGAGCTAGGTAATGGTTGAGATCCAGAAGATATTAAGGCGATCAGGAAGGAGCTTAAGAATGAAATTAGTAGAGCCAGAAGAGGCCATGAGAAGGCCTTGGCGGGCAAGATTAAAGAATACCCCAAAGCATTCTACTAGTATGTGAAGACCTGAGAGAGTAGGACCAATCAACTGTGACAGTGGAAAATTGTGTATGGAACCGGAGCAGATGGCAGATGTACTTAGTGACTACTTTGCTTCAGTATTCACTACGGAAAATGATCTTGGCGATTGTAGTGATGAGTTGCAACGGATCCGGTGTATTGGACGGTTGCGGATGTTGTTCCCTTATTCAAGAAAGGAGGGAGAGATAGCGCTGGAAATTATAGACCAGTGAGTATTACTTCAGTGTTTGGGAAGTTGATGAGAAGATCCTCAGAGACAGGATTTGTGAACATTTGGAGAAGTATAATATGATTAGGAACAGTCAGCATCGCTTTTTCAAAAGCAGGTCGTGCCTTACGAACCTGATTGAATATTTGACGATGTGACTAAACAAATTGATGAAGGTAGAGCTGTAGATGTTGCGTATATGGATTTCAGAAAGACATGTGATAAGGTACCCCAGACAAGGCTTATTGAGAAAGTAAGGAGGCATGGTATCCAAGTTGACTTTGCTTTGTGTATTTTTATAAATGACCTGGATGAGGAAGGGGAGGGTTGGGTTAGTAAATTTACTGATGACACAACGGTTGGGGGTGGGGTTGTGGGTAGTGTGGAGGGCTGTCGCAGCTTACAATGGGACATTGATAGGATGCAGAACTGGGCTAAAAATGACGGATGGAGTTCAACACAGATAAGTGTGAGGTGGTTCACTTTGGTAGTTCAGGATGGCAGAATATAGTATTAACGGTAAGACTCTTTGCAGTGTGGAGGATCATAGTGATCTTGGGATCGGAGTCCAAAAGACACTCAAAGCTGCTGCGCAAATTGACTCTATGGTTAAGAAGGCTTATGGTGCATTGGCCTTCATCAATCATGGGATAGAGTTCAGTAGCCGAAAGGTAGCATTGCAGCTATATATGACCCGAGTCAGACCCCACTTGGAGTACTGTGCACGGTTCTGGTCACATCACTACAGAAATGATGTGGAAACCACAGAAAGGCTGCCGAGGAGATTTACAAGTTTGTTGCCTGGGTTGGGGAGCATGCCTTTTGAGAATATGTCGAGTCAATTCGGTTTTTTCTCCTTGGAGCTACGCAGGATGAGAGGTGACCTGATAGAGGTGTATGAGATGATGAGAGACTTTGATTGTGTAGATAGCCAGAGTCTTTTTCCCAGGGCTGAAATCGCCAATAGGAGGGCCACAGTTTTAAGCTGTTTGGCAGCAGATACAGAGAAGATGTCGGGGGTAAGTTTTTTTTTATCCGGAGAGAGGTGGGTGCATGGGATGGGGTGCCGGCGGTGGTGGTGGAGGCGGTGGCGAATACGATAGGGTCGTTTAACAGACTTCTGGATAGGTACACGGAGATTCGAAATATAGAGGGCTATAGGTAACCCGAGGTAAATTCTAAGATAAGAACATGTTCGGCACAGCGTCGTGGGCCGGTACTGTGCTGTAGGATTTCTATGTTTCTATTGCGTAGTCATTGTCTATCCTGTTCTTTGTCTGGGAGTGGATGTGTCCAGTCACCGGCTTATCGGGATGGTCATCTGGCAGGAAGTAAGGTTCACATTAGCCAGCAGAGTCCCACTCCAGCGTCAGCCAGCGTCTCGGCTCCATTGCATTCATCATGTCTCAATCAGTTCTGTTAAACTTGGCGGTTTGATGTTTATTTTTAGAAGTTTTTGGAATGACACAGGGCTCCGGGGTTGTACCTCCAATGGGTTTCTTTTTTATTCCTCACTTTCCTTGCTTAGTAGGGATTTTTTATTCACAAACATTTTAATACTTAAGATAATTTATTCTTTTTTGAGGCATTGTAAGATTGTAATTGTTGTTATTTCGATGCACTTGGTCTATTTTAATAATAATAATAATAATAATAATAATAATAATAATAATAATAATAATAACAATAATAATAATAATAATAATAATAATAATAATAATAATAATAATAATAATAATAATAATAATAATAATAATAATAATAATAATAATAATAATAATAATAATAATAATAATAATAATTTGACAGGAAACGTTCTGCTCAACTCTAAATCACGGATAGTATAACGTGCAATTCATCATTTATTTCAGGTCGGAAAAATCAGGTACGGAAAGTATTCAAGAGATTTTTACCAGGCAACTTATCGACAGAAGATGATCGGGACACGGGAAGCAACACATCAACGCAGGGTCGGATTGAGAGCAATGTCCCAGTTGAATGTAGTCCCGCCGCGGAGGACAGAGATCAGAGTCAGCCAAGGGAGAGTGATGTAGGAGACACTGATCAGGACCCTGGAATCGGCACAAGTGGGGTCACTGCCTGTAAGCTCGGATGCTCATTGAACACGGAATTGTCAAGTCCCCAACAAGGAGCAGGTGAGTGATATACGAGGGCGATGTGGTCGCAGAATGTGGTTTCTTGTTTCAGGTTGGTCAGTTGGTTAGGGGGGAAATGTGTGGGTGTGATGCATGTCTTGTAGTGGGGTAAACGTTTCCCCACTACAGGAAATGTTGTACATGTTCTTCGGGTTTCCAGGATGGGTAGTAGGGCATATGGAGCAAGACGGACGAAGAGTGTACTTCTGGGATGTGATTAAAGGGACATGTACCCTCCTGGATACACAGAGTATCTTTGTGAAGACAGTATCATTGACAATCCCAGCATGTACTGCTCATTCAAAATTGAACTGGGTGCGTAAGGGGAGTGGGACGGTATAGTTTCTGGCAAATATGGTCCTTTTAGTAACGTAATTCCCGTATTATTGTTGGCTAGATTTTAAAGTCAGTGTTGGAGATTCGGAGATAATCCGCGTTTGTAGCTGTATGCGGGAGTTTCGATACAAAATGGTTTGCAGCGTGTGGTGAGAGCGTTGGAGACGTGGTAATTTGGTTTAGTATCTGCTTTCTTCTTTTCATATTCACAGTCGCAGAGTCTACAATCTCTGCCATCTTGGCACAGTGGGACGAATATGGACTGTACGAACTGACGAAGTGCTACAGGAACAGGCTGGAACAAGGGATAGCAGAAGGGGTGAAAACACTCAGATGTATGTCGTCAAAGGAGGGACATTTCCATGCAGAACAACATGAGGTGAGTGTATTCACATAATTATCGCAGAACAGCTTATATCAGGGGGAATAGTGATCACAATTATTCCTCTGCACATTCCTGGAGTTCTATATGGCAATATTTGATCTCCGAATTGTCTAGAACAGACCAGACCTCAGCCACGACGCCCATTCAGCTGGGGAGCAGTAGATCGACTTCTCAAACCCGGTGCATTTACCAATGTGGCATAACAACAGTGTCTGCATATCCGGACTGTTCAACAGACAGTCTATTTAAAACTATCTTCGCATCTTATCAGGGCAATCGGTAAAGTTCCAGTGACTCGCTGGCTTCAATACAGCCACTGAGGGACGGAACTCTCGCCGCGATACCAGCTGTTGCCTCCATCTGAGTTCGCTAATGACTCATTGGGTGACATTTCTTGGGGACATAGAGAAGTAGAGCACCTCAACAATCTTCCCTACCACTACTATCCGTGTACCTGTACAACATCATGGACACCCTTTCCTACACCTGCCATTCGTATACAAGTACAGCACCATTGAATGTGTCCCTATGCCTACCATCCGTGAAACTGTACAGCACCATATCACAGCCTTCCCCACCTCTACCAATCGACAGATTTTCCTACAACCATCTGTGTACCTGTACAACACCCTCAACAGCCTTCCCTACATACAACCGTGTACCTGTACTGCAGCATCCACAGTTTTCCCTGCACCCATCCTGTATCTCTACCGCATCATCGACAACTTCCTTGCATTGTACCATCCGTGTACCTGTATAGCAACATAGACAGCCTTCCCTACACCTATCCGTGTACCTGTACAACATCATGGACACCCTTTCCTACACCTGCCATTCGTATACAAGTACAGCACCATTGAATGTGTCCCTATGCCTACCATCCGTGAAACTGTACAGCACCATATCACAGCCTTCCCCACCTCTACCAATCGACAGATTTTCCTACAACCATCTGTGTACCTGTACAACACCCTCAACAGCCTTCCCTACATACAACCGTGTACCTGTACTGCAGCATCCACAGTTTTCCCTGCACCCATCCTGTATCTCTACCGCATCATCGACAACTTCCTTGCATTGTACCATCCGTGTACCTGTATAGCAACATAGACAGCCTTCCCTACACCTATCCGTGTACCTGTACAACATCATGGACACCCTTTCCTACACCTGCCATTCGTATACAAGTACAGCACCATTGAGAGTGTCCTTATGCCTACCATCCATGAAACTGTACAGCACCATATCACAGCCTTCCCCAACTCTACCAATCGACAGATTTCCCTACAACCATCTGTGTACCTGTTTCACACCCTCAAAAGCCTTTCCTACATACAACCGTGTACCTGTACTGCAGCATCGACAGCTTTCCCTGCACCCATCCTGTATCTGTACCGCATTATCGACAACTTCCTTGCATGTACCATCCGTGTACCTGTATAGCAACATAGACAGCCTTCCCTACACCTATCCGTGTACCTGTACTGCACCATCGACAACCATCCCTGCACCTACTATTCTTGCACTTGTGGAGCAACCGCAGAAGTCATTCCTATATCAACCATCCGTTTCACTGAACAGCAACATCGACAGTCTTCCCTGCACTCACCATCCGTGAACCTGTACATCATGGACGGCCTTCCTTTCTGTACAACACAACCTTCAGCCTTTCCTACACCAATCAGTGTACCTATACAGTAACATCGTCACACATCCGAGTACCTGTACAGCACCTTCACCAGTGTCCCTACAGCAATCCGAGTAACTACAGCACAACCGACTGACTTTGGTACACCTACCTCTGTGTACCTGTAGAACATCTGTGATAGCCATGTCTACACACGACCGTCTACATGTACAGCAGCATGAACATTCTTCCCTATACCTACACTCCGTGTAACTGTACCGCAGCATAGGCAGCCTTCCCACCCCCATCCGTCTAGCTGTACAGCACCATCGATAGCTATCCTTACATCATCCGTGTACCTGTACAGTAACATCGACAACCTTCCCTGCACATACCATACTTGATGCTGTACAGCACCATCCACAGCCTTCCTTACACGCATACGAGTACCTCTACTGCACCGTCAGCAGTTTCCCATACACCAACCAGCCGTGTAACTGTACAGCACCATCGACAGCCTTCCCTACCTATGATCGGTGTTCCATTACAGCATCATCAACAACCTCCCCTGTACCCGTCCGAGTACCCGTACAGCGCCATCGACAGCCTTCCCTACACCTATCTTCTACGTACCTGTACGTGCTATCGACTGCCTTTCCTATAACTTCCATACTTGCACCTACACAACACAATCGACAGGCTTCCCTACCCCTACCATTCTTGTAACTGTACAGCACGAGAGTCTTCCCTACACCAATCCGTGTGCCTTACAGCTCCCCCGACAGTATTACCTAACTCTACCATCCTTGTTCCTGTACAGAACTATCGACAGCGGTCCCTACGTCTACAATCCGTGTACGAGTACAGCACTAACGATAGACTTCCCTACCCCCATCCGTACCTACTATAAATTTTGAAATTGAACTTGTTTGCACCACTTGTGCTGGCAACTTATTTCAAACTCACACGCTCCACTGAGTGAATAGATTTCCGCTCCTGTTCTCCTTAAACTTCTTACCTTGTTTTCCCTTAAACTATGATATTTAGTTGTTGTGCCACTGAACCTGAATGCAAAAAGCTTGCATGCATTTAATTTACCTGTGCCTTATGTTGTCATCCGTCTATCTCGAAGGACAATGGTGTGTGCAGTATGGGCCTATACATTAGTGTCGTTGTGAACAACGGCACTGGAGTGACCTCCCCAGGGTACAAGCCAGGGCGGAAGGTGTAGAGTTCCGGTCGTCAAGATTCCACTCTTGGCCTCTTCACTGTGGACAACTAAAGGGATGCAATTCGTTTGGAACCAGCTTGGCTACAGGGACACGCTGGAAGGACGTCCAGACACGTCCAGACGCTTTTGGGGCCCCACTCCGATTATTCTGTCTGGGTTTATTCCCATAGCCTCGTCACTCTGAGGCTGCCTATAGGACAGTGGGGCTACTTACATATAGCTAGGGATCTTTCATTCTTGTTTTTATTTTCTCTGTAGGTAAGTTACCACAACGGCACACAGTCTTCCAAGTAAGGCATCCCCAAGGTCGTATTCAACTTAAACATCCTAGCTTTCTTAATGACCCTATATAACTACGATGCCACTTTCAACTAATTATAGACCTGTTCTCAGATACTTTTCTTGTAACACACTCCTCTGTGCCCTGTGCCTTACCGTTCACTGTGTAAGACCTACCCACTGCTGAAGTGAAACCTCGCAGTTAACAGCATTAAATTTCCATTTGTCCTTTAGCCAGCTGGTCCAGATCTCACAGAATGCTCTGATGGTTTTCCTCGCTGTCCACTGCACTCCAAAGTCGTTGCGTCACCCGTAACTTTGCAGTTGCAGTTAACCATGTGATCATCTAGACAGTTGATATAAATGACTATCATCTACGAGTCCAGCACCAACCCCTGCAACACTCCACTAGATATATGTCTCCATTCAGAGAGGCAAAAATGTGCTTCCACTCTCTGGCTTCGCCCACAAAGCTAGTGTCTAATCCAATTTACAACCTCACATGGAATGCTCAACAACTGATCATTTTTGATCAACCTCCCATGCGGGACCTTACCAAGTGCCTTGCTAAAGTCCGTATAGAGAATCTCCATGACTTCGTCAACTTTCCTGGCACCTTCCACCAAAAACTAACCTTCATTAGACACAACCTACCACGCATGAAGCCATGCTGACTATCTTTAGTTACTCCACCTGCGGCCAAATACTTATATATCGTGTTCCAATACATATAGACTTATAAATATATACTTATATTCCAAATACTTAAATATAACTTCCAATAACTTTCCCACTACTTTTGTCAGGCTCTCTGGCCTATAATTTTCTGTTTTAATTCTCGAGCCTTTCTTGAATACACGAACAACACTGGATATCTTTCAACTATCTGATACCTAACCTATCACTAAGGATGATTTAAATCTCACCTCAGTCTTATCTCATCTCTGTCTTATCTCAGGCAGGTATCAAGCAATTACTGCACTTGCCTCCCGCAGGGTCTGAGCGACCACCTTGTCAGGGCTTGGGGAGTAATCCACACCAATTTCCCGGCAAAGAGCAAACACCTCCTCCTGATCTGTATGGAATTCATGATATTTTATCTTTCGTGGATAGACTCCGTATCCTACTCCTGAGTAAATTCAGATGCAGAAATGCATTTAAAATCTTTCCCTTCTCCTTCGGCTCCGTGCACGAATTACCAATCTGATCTTGTAGAATGTGAAATTTGTATTTGCTCAATTTTGTCCAGTGCTATTCTTTTGCTCTTGAGATATCTGTAGAATCCCTTTGGATTCTCCATCATCGTGTATGCTAAGGCAAGCTCATGAGTCCTTTTAGCCCCTCCCCCAACTTCTTTTTTCCTTTAGTATTTTTTGCATTTGAATACTCCATAACCACCTCATTGTATTCCAACCAGCCTACACATGCAATGCATCTCCATTTGTTATCAACCAGGGCCTCAATATCGCTTGAAAACCAAGATTGAAAACCAATCTTGAAAACCAAGATTCCGAAACTTGTTATATTCACATTATATGCCAGTAGGGATATAATGATAGCTTTGTGCTATCAAAATATACACATTTGCCGGAAACCAGCCTGTCCTAATCGACACTTGCGAGATCATTTCTGAGACCATCAAGATTAGACATCATCTAGTTTAGAATAATTTAGTATCGCAACCCACGGACCAGGCCTATCATTTTGCATATTTACTGTGAAAATATTGGCAGAGTGGTCACTAGATGCAAAGTGTTCCCTACACAAATTTGTGGCGTCTGTCCTGTCTCTTTCACAATAGTACATCAAGTAACGCACACTCTCTCATTGGGATATATGTGAACTGATTAATAAAATTAAACTTTCTTGAACACATCTGACAAACTCTGTCCCATTTAATCCTTTTAGCATTTGGGAGACCTAGTCAATAAATGGGAAAAAAAAGCTAAGGTATCGTAATACATCGATTCCCTGAGCTCATCCTCCTTTCCTTCTATCCTTGTTGAATTGAGATGTACGCTCTTCAGGACAAAGTTCACCTAATGCTCAACCTTCTGATGCCTAACTTTGTCTGGTTTTTTAACGACATGATCTCCCCACTATCTGGCCTGTCACTTTGGTTCCCACCCCTCTGCAACACCACATTAAACACACTCTCCCTTCCAACACATCGCCCCTCGCTCAAATTTACAGCACGAGGAATCCTTCCTTTTATGTTCTACCCAGCCAGCAGTGGGATTAGAAAACTGAGTGCATTACTCAAGTGAGTCACTCTGTTCTCCTTGTGATTCATTGCCGCTGTATGCAATTAATCAGGCAAGTGGAGCAATTTGTAAATATGTATGTTCATCTATAAATTCATAATCTGAAGACTTCAGTTTTACTGGTATGGAACTTAAACCTTTCAATCCCTTTAGCAACGCCTCAGACCCGGCAGCAGTGAAATTGAGGGATTATTTTCCAGTGCAGTGGACCATCAGAGATTAGTCTGATTTAGTCCACAATTATCTCCACTGTTCATCTTAGGGAAATCATTCCATTTCCCTACTGGTGCCTTTTCTTGGAGACCAGCCGTTCTGGTCCCAGCACATCACTAGCTATTTCTCAGAGCAAAGTCCGAGGCCCATCTATTTCACTTGCATCCTCGTCCTTCATTCCATCATAAGGACTTAAGTGTATTTGGCTGTAGAATATTCAATATTTTAATTCATAATTCCTCAATCAAGAAGCCCATTCTTGACTTCAGGAAGTGAACTGCATTTTATAGATTGTAGGGCAAGCGATAAACATCTCAACCGAGAGACAGCTGCTCCGATATTCTTTCACATTCAGTTGTCTTTACACATCAGTCATAAGACCATGAGACCTGGGAGCAGAAATATACCATTTGTCCCGTAACTCTGTATCGCTGATGTCCATCCATGCTGATTTATTATCCCTCTCCACCCCATTCCCCTGCATCCTCCCCGTAGTTTTTGCCAACCTGACTAACCAAGAAACTACCAACCTTCGCTATAAATCTCCCCAATGGCTTGGTCTCCACAGCCATCTGTGCCAACGAAGTCTACAAATTCTCTTCCACTGGATAAAGTCGTTTCTTTTCATCTCTTTTCTAAAGGGAAGTCTTTGTATTCTGTGGCTGTGTCCTCTGCTTTTACACTTCCCTAATATGGGAAACATCCTCGCTCCATTCCTTAAATATTTCACAGGTTTCAATGAGACTCTTCGTAACATGGGCTCATATCTTATTAAGTAGACTCATATGAGGTACATTGTCAAACGCCTACTGAAAGTATCAGTGAAATGCAACCATTCAATTATGCATGCATGCAGTTTAGTGCGCAGCACATTGAAATTTTCAGTCGACCGCAATGGAGCTTTGCCCCTGTCAAGTGAAAACTGTAGTGCACCAGCTAAGGCGCCTCTTTGCTGGTAACTATAAAACAGGCATCCCCGTGGCATAAGGCATAAGGCCCTCAGACCAGTCCACGGCAGAGCTTGTCTTCTGCCAAGCCAAACACTGGGAGTCAGCGCCGACTCCATCCTGGAAGCAATGTCGCACCAGTTCCAAGGGTGAGAACCGGTTTTGACTTCCCTCTCCTCCCTTAAGGTCAAATCCGCACTACCACCACCGTCACGCAGCTCCCCCGCCATCGTTCTCTGCTCTCAGCCCAATGAATTGGTGAATAAAACTTGCGGCATAACAGGAAAAGCGACCATGACTGCCACTCGCTATTAGACTGTGAACCTCCTTGGGCTCAGGAAGCAGCACGTTGAGTAGTTCCTTGAGGTTCTCCACCAGCGAAAAATTCGATGATGGTGTTGCCCAGCATTACGTTACGTTCTTAATGCATAGAAGGATCTTGCGATCATTAGGAATAACGTAGCACTTTTTATTGACCCCGTAGAAGCCGCTGCGACCGTCCTCGCCCCCAGCTTACCGAATGCCTGTTCCTCTGAATGTGGCCTGTTCCAATTATCTACACTGCAGCTTCTGAAAATTCAGTTATGTTCCCATCTATGTGAGATTTGATCCCACAATACATCTTTTTAACTCCCGCTCTACCTTCCCTTTCCCTTCTTGTTGTCACTCTGCAATTTACTCCGCATTGTTTCCGCATCATTCTGCCATTTCCAACTCCATCGGATATGTGTTTTGGAACACTGTTCGTTGGATGAAAAAAAGTATCATTCACAGAAATTCTGCCTGCACTAACAATCTAACCCCATTGCTAATCTGGTGAGGGGTTTTATATCAGCAGTAGTTGTGCCAAAAGAAAATATCTAACAGGTCAAATGCAAATTCCTGAATTGTTCAGTCCTACTGATTAAAGCAATGGGTCGATGCGGCAACATGACGGTCATGTCTGTTTGCTTGCTTTCACCTTCAGTAAAATGTCCTTTTAATTAGATGGCTTAGATTAGATGAAACCCTGAAGGATGAAATGATAACATTGTGAGCAACGTCTTTAACATATTCAAAATTTGGCAAATATCGGCATCTCTACTGAAGAAATATTTGAAACA
The DNA here is from genome assembly GCF_030144855.1 of Hypanus sabinus. Lineage (NCBI taxonomy): Eukaryota > Metazoa > Chordata > Chondrichthyes > Myliobatiformes > Dasyatidae > Hypanus > Hypanus sabinus. Next base: position 115,673 of record NW_026779262.1, read on the forward strand.
TGAACCTTATTCCTCTCCCTAAATAACGGACGAACTGCTAAATATTTTCACATTGTGTCGTTTTGTTTTGCATTTCCATCATTGCAGTATTTATTTAATTTTGTACAGGTATTTCATACCACGCTTTGGTAAACGGATGCACTGTCGCTAATCTGACTGATTGAGCAAATAAATCACAAAACCTCTCCTGATGATTGTCGGTAAAGCCTAATTCCGGCACAATATTCACTTGGACTTTCCTTCAGTTTTGCTTCTCTCTGAGTGACAAAGCCCAGTTATTGAGAGGGAGGATGAAATAGTTATGTAGAAAAAGTGGCATTAACTTTGTCTGTTCAGAAAGCTACTGAGACAATGAGGAGATTGATTCTGCCATATCTTCCATGTCTTTTTGTGGGCAACAGAATAAATTCACTGTTTCCTTTTATAGAAAGTCACTGGACTGACAGAGAAGGGAAACTGGACAGAGAGTTTCGGACTGTTCTTCAGTTTGGTGATGGGCAAAGGCTCCCAGACCCGGAGGGCGATGTGCGAATCCGTTGTGAAAATGCGGACTGAGTTACAGAAGTTGGACAAAATACTCAAGGAAATACAAGAGCTCGGTATTTTAAAGACATGCATTGAACGCAAAGTCATACAGTACTGAATTATAACAGTTTTAGTTCATCAACTCTGTTTTCATGAAATCATTTTGATTTAAACAGGCACCGACCCACAGGAATACATGAACATCTCCCAAGGAATATCTCAGGTAACCACTCAACTGACAGGTGAGTGATGAAATGCACAGTTCAAACGGCATCTCAAACGTTAGACTGAGGCTAGGCAGAACATGGGAATCGATTTTTTCACCATAATCATGTGCTGAGTTCTGGACGCAAGTTACAATTCAAAGAATGTCTCGTTGCAGCCTGAAACTGCTATAATGTATTTTCCACGATTCCAGCTGTTGATTCTGCTCACACAGAAGAGGAAATCTGCAGATGCTGGAAATCTGAGCGATATACACACACACACAATGCTGGAGGAACTCAGCACAGCAGGCAGCATTTGTGGACAATAGTACAGTCTATGTTTCTGGATGTCTGTTGACCGAAACATAGAAATCGTACAGCACAGTAAAGTCCTTTCGGCCCACAAATCTGTGCCGCACATGTCCTGACTTTAGAAATTACCTCGTGCTACACCTAGCCCTCTACTTAATAAGCTCCATTTACCTATCCAGAAGTCTCTTAACACCCTATAGTATCTGCCTCCACTACCGTTGCCGGCAGCCTACTCGATGCACTCGCCATTCTCTGTGTAAAAAAACTTACTCCTGATATCTCCTCTGTATCTACTTCCAAGCACCTTAAAACTGTGCTCTCTCGTGGTAGCCATTTCAGACCTGGGGGGGGGGGGGGAGGGGAAGGTGAAGTTTATACGCCAGTTAGTCTACCCTCAGTGGCTGGGAAATTGTTGGAGTCTATTATGAAGGATGAGGTTTTGTGTTATATGGAAACTAATGATAAAATATTTAGAAGTCAGAATGGTTTATGTGAAGGGAAATCTTGTCTGACGAATCTGCTTGAGTTTTCTAAGAAAATACCATTAGGGTGGAAAAAGGAGATGCAGTGGATGTTATTTATATGTACTATCAGAAGTTGTTGAATGTTCCTATACAAGAGGCTGCTGAACAAGATAAAATCAGATGGTGTTACAGGAAGGAATGGATGACAGGCAGGAGGCAGGGAGTGGGAATAAAAGGAACCTTTTTCTGCTTGGCTGCCAGCGACTGGTGTTTTTCCTCATGGGTCAGTATTGGGACCGCTACTTTAAGGATTACTTGTCAATGATTTGGATAATGGAACTGATGGCTTCGTGGCAGGGTTTGCGGATGATACGAAGATAGGTGGAGGATTCGGGTCACAGACAAGTTAAAAGTATGGGCACATGTGACAGATGGTAACACTGTTGGGAAATGTATGATAATGTATTTTGGTACAAGGAACAATAGTGAAGACTGTTATCTAAATCGGGAGAATGCCTCACATCAGAGTTTAATGTGGCTTCATGCTGGCACAAATGTTGTGGGCCGAATGGCCTCTTCCTGTGCTTTTCTGTGTTCTATGCAGGTCCTGTGACAGCTGAAATTCTGAAACTCCTGCTACCGAAATTTCTCGGTCTCTGCTCTCTTCTTCACCACCCGACCTGTAATCCGCATGGCTTTCAAACTTGTTTTTCAAGTCACGGACCAGTAGCATCTCCTCTTTTTCAACTTTCCACTGACCTGTACTCACATCCACAAGGGCAGGCAAACATGCTGCATAACTGTGGCGCACTTGAAGGCTCCACAACGGGTAGTCAGAGCTGCCCAACGCATCACCGGCACTCCAGCCTACCATCCATCAGGGACGTAGATACAGAAAGTCTCCGGAAAAGGACCAGTATCATCAGGAAGGATCCCTGCCCAATCTGCCTAGGGGCTGTTAGCCCCTCTCCCATGAGGGAGGAGGCTACGAAGCATCCACGGCAGGACCAGCAGACAAACTATCAGTTAGTTTCCTCAAGCAGTAAGACTGATCAACACCTCCAGTGACTAAGCCATTCCTCCACAATTAACAACCCCCACCCCACCACCAGCACGGTTTGAAAATTTTCTGTCACAAACACCTGAGGTCAGAGTGACTCCTGTAACGAATATATTTATATTTATTGTGTTTTTCATTGTTTTCTTTATCTGAGTTTCTTGTGCTACATCAGATCTGGAATAATAATTATTTCATCCTCCTTTACACTTGTGTATCTTCAAACTTGAGTCTGTTGTGTATTTCCAACACATACTCTTTCAGAGACACGAGACTGCAGATCTGCCGTCTCAAACCATTTTCTGGAGGAGCTCAGTGAGCTGAGCAGCATCTGTAATGATGGAAGGTGGGGAGGGGTTTTGTCTGCGTTTTGTGTCAAAATACTGACTATCGCAATCTCCTGAACAAGATAATCACATTTTCTCTACCAACAACCCCTACCCACAATGCACGTGCCGATCAACAAAGATACTTGGTGTTTTGAATCAGTGACAGGGGGAGGGGAGGGGAAGATGTGATTTCCCGATCTGTTCCTTTGACAGAATGCCCACTACCCATTTCTCTAACTCCATACGCCACATCAACAATGGGCTTTCAAAATTTCTTCTACAGGAGCAATGATATCTGTGACTGTAGTGAGAGGTTGTCCAGTACGCGACAGTCGGGGATCAGTAAACTTCCAGGGAAATACTCTCCTTCACAGCACAGTTAATGTGGAAATGTGATGATCTGGTTTTATCTAGACCAGTGCTCTCTGTCCAGTCAGGGGTCTGCCAATCGAATTTATTTACTGTACGAACATTCATTGATGAGTTCAATTATTGCAATAACATTGAGCAAGTCTTGTGAAATAAAATTACTGAGTTCTGAGTTGAGGCTTCTAACAGTTTGTCCACTGTCTGTTCACATGGAAGATATTCAACAGAAACACAAAGAGACTCTGCGGGCACAAACTGAAACACTGAGAGTGAACACGATCCTGATGAGGGAGAAGGTGAAGGTTTTCCAGCTGGTTGATCGATACGCTGAGCTCACGGTCATTTCTGCTGTTCGAGATCGGAGACTGGTGGAACATGAGCTGCTGGCAAGAAGCAGAGACCACGAGGAGTGGAGAGAGAAACATCCCGATGTAGAACTGAAAAAGATCCGGACGGAACAGTTGTTCCAGAGCAGCTTTTCCCGGAGTAAAACCAAATCTGGGAGTTCGGCAGCAGTGGCCGGAGTCTCAGGGATCGGGAAAACAACAATGGTACAAAAGATTGTTTATGACTGGGCCACAGGGAAAATATATCAGCAATTCCAGTTTGTCTTCAGTTTCAAATTCCGGGATTTAAACTCCATTAACTGCAGAATAAACCTGAAAGAACTGATTCTGCATCAGTATCCTTACTTTGGGAATATCCTGAGAGAGGTCTGGAAGAACCCAGTGGGATTGCTGTTTATATTCGATGGTTTGGATGAATTCAATGACAAAATAGATTTTTCTGACTGTCGGAGAGACACAGAACCACGGTCCACATGCACAGATCCTGAATTCAAGTGCAAGGTGTCTGACATTGTGTACAGTTTAATCCAGGGCAAGATGCTCCCAGGGTGTTCAGTGCTGATGACCACCCGTCCCACTGCGTTAGATTTATTGGAAAAGGCGGATATCAGTGTCTGGGCTGAAATCATTGGATTTGTTGGTGATGAATGGAAGGAATATTTCATAAGACATTTTGAAGATCAGGCGGTGGCGTCAGCTGTTTTCAAACACGTGGAGGAGAACGAGATCCTGTACACCATGAGCTACAACCCCTCCTACTGCTGGATCCTTGCTCTGGCACTGGGCCCCTTCTTCACACAAAGAGTCAGGGACCTGCAGCGAATTCCCAAGACCATTACCCAGTTATATACTTATTATATATACAACATCCTAAAAAAGCACGACCGTGAGATTGAGAACCCCCGTGATGTGTTAATCAGAGTTGGTCAGATGGCCTTCACAGGAGTGACCCAGAGGAAGATTGTGTTTACAGATGGAGATTTGATCAACAAAAATCTTCAGCCTTCCCAGTTGCTGCCCGGGTTCCTTTTGGGAAAGGACGATTCTGCCCAGAGCGTGGTATACACATTTCCACACCTCACCATCCAAGAGTTTGTAGCTGCAGTCGCACAATTCCTGAATCCGCATCCCAGGGATATCATGAAATTCCTCACTGAAGCCCACAACACGACCGATGGACGATTTGAGGTATTCCTCCGTTTTGTTGCTGGTCTCTCCTCCCCAATGACAGCTTGGAGTCTGGAGGAGCTTCTGGGTCCATTTCATCATGAAACAACCTGCCGGGTGATTGACTGGGTAAAGCAGGAAGTTAAACGTCAGAGTGGAAACACGGGGAGTGAAGCCGGTAAAAGGAGCCTCCTGAACACATTGCACTACTTGTTTGAGTCTCAGAATCGTGGTCTGGCTCAGGCCGCACTGGGATCAGTGGAAGTACTTTCATTCAGTAGAATGACACTGACCCCGATTGACTACACGGTCTTGTCTCATGTCATCGGACTCTGTGATACAATGAAACGTCTCCTCCTGGAGAACTGCCACATTCAGTGTGAAGAGATCCAGCGGCTGGGACCCGGGCTGCACAAGTGCCAGGAGTTGAGGTAACTTGACCTATCTCTCACTCTGAACTGTGAAACAGTTCCATTGTGTTGTTTCAAAGTAAATGCATTTGGGTTTAACTGTGATAAATCTAACTGTGAAGAATTGTGACAAATGCCTGGGGATCGGTCAGTAATACCACAACAATAGAACCGCAGAAACATAGAACACTACATCATAGTACAGGCCCTTCAGTCCTCGATGTTGTGCCGACCCATATAATCCTTTAATAAAGTACTAAACCCACACTGCTCCATAACCACTTTTCCTTCATCCCTATGCCTGTAGAAGAGCCTCTTAAATACCCATAATGTTTTAGCCTCCCCCATCAATCCTGGCAAGGTATTCCAGACACTCACAGCACTCTGTGTAAAATAAAATTACCCTGATGTCTACCCTAAACTTCCCTCCGTTAAATTTGTACATATGCCCTCTGGTGTTTGCTGTTGGTGCCCTGGGTAACAGCTACTGACAATCCACCCTATCTATGCCTCTCATAATCTTGTAGACCTCTATCAAGTCCCCTATCATTCTTCTATGCTCCAAAGAGAAAAGTCCCCGCTCTGCTAACCTTGCTTCATATGACTTGTTCTCCAAACCTGGCAACATCCTGGTAAATCTCCTCTGCACCCTCTCCATAGCTGCCACAACATCCGTATAATGAGGTGACCAGAATTGAACACAATAGAAAGTGCGGTCTCACCGGAGATTTGTAGCGTTGCAACATGACCTCTCTACTCTTGAACTCTGTACCGCTGTTAATGAAGCCTAGCATTCCATAGGCCTTCTCAACTACCCTATCAACCTGTGCAGCGACCTTGATGGATGTATGGATTTGAACCCCAAGGTCCCTTTGTATATCCACACACTTATGTGACTGACCACTAATCCTGTACTCAGTTTTCTGGCATGTCCTTCCAAAATGCATCACCTCACACTTGTCCGGATTGAACTCCACCTGGCATATTTCTGCCCAACACTGCAGTCTGTCTATATCCTCTTGTAACCTTCGACAACCTACAGCTCCATCCACAACTCCTCCAATCTTCGTGTCATCCGCAAACTTGCACACCCGTCCTTCCGCCTCTACATACAGATCATTTATAAAAAATCACAAATCTCAGTGGTCCCCGGACAGATCCCTGCGGCACTCCACTAGTTACCGACCTCCAGGCAGAATACTTCCCTTCCACAACTACCCTCTGCTTTCTTCCTTTAAGCCAATGTTTTATACGAACAGCCAATGTTCCACTTATCGCATGCCTCATGACTTCCTGGATGAGTCTCTCATGAGCGACCTTGTCAAATGCCCTGCTAAATTCCATGTAGAAAACATCCACGGCCCTACCCTCATGTATTTCTTTTGTTACCTCTTCAAAAACTCAATCGGGATCGTGAGGCACGATCTTCCATTCACAAAGCCATGTTGACTATCCATGAGTAGACAGTACTTCACCAAATGCTCGGAGATCCTACCCTCAAGAATCCTTTCCAGTTGTTTGCAGACCACCGACGTAAGACTCACCGGTCTATAGTTCCCAGGTTTCTCACTGTTACCTTTGTTAAACAAGGGAACTACATTTCCTATTCTCCAGTCCTCCGGCACTTCCCCTGCAGCCAAAGAGGATTCAACGGTCATAGCTAATGCTCCTGCGATCTCTTCTCTCAATTCCGACAACAGCCTGGGGTGTATCATATCCGGCCCTGGGAATTGATCAATCTTAATGTTCTTATGAAGATCCATCAGTTCTTCTCCCTTAATCTCCATATTGTCCAGCACACAGACCTGCTCGACTTCGACCTCATCCTGATTAAGATCCTTTTCACTTGTGAATACTGAAGCAAAGTATTCATTTAGGATCTCCACAACCTCCTCCGCTTCCAGGCAAATGTTGCCCTCTTTTTCCTTTAGCGGTCCCACCTTCGTGCTCGTCATCCTCCTAGTCTTCACATACGCATAGAAAGCCTTGGGGTTCTCCTTAATCCTACATGCCAAGGCCTTCTTATGCCACCTTCTATCTCTCCTAAGTTCTTTCTTTAGCACCATCCTGGCTACCCTATATTTCTCACAAGCCCCTCCTACTTCTTGCTTCTTATATCGAACATATGCTTCCTTTTTACTCTTGACGATTTGCCTCACATGTTTCCTCAGCCACGGTTCCCTTTTCCTACAATTTTTTCCTTGCCTCAGTGGGACAAACCTATCCTGAACACAGCTCAAGTGCTCCCTAAACTTCTCCCATATTACTTCTGTGCTTTCCCATTTGAACATCTATTTCCAATTTACTCTCGCTAGTTCCTGCCTCATCCCTTCAAAGTTAGACCTTCCTCAGTTAAGTACTTGACCATTTCGTCTAATGTTATCCTTTTCCATAGCTATGCCGAAGCTAAGGGAGCTGTGGTCACTCTCACCAAAATGCTCCCCAACGAAGAAGTCTGCCACGTGACCAGGTTCATTACTCAGAACCAGATCCAGTATAGCCTCTCCTCTCGTCGGCTGGTCCACATTCTGTGCCAGAAATCCTTCTTAAACACACTTGAGAAGAAGGAATCCTTCTTAAACACACTTAAACACACATCTATCCCCCTTGCACTCAGGAGGTGCCAGTCAATATGAGGGATGTTGAAATCACCCATAACGACTACCCTGCATTTCCGGCATAATTCTAAAATCTGCCTGCTTATCTGCTCCTCGGTGTCCCTAGGGCTATTTGGGGGCCTACAGACTACTCCCAGCACAGTGATTGATCCCTTGCTATTTCTGACTTCCACCCAGACTGAATCCGTGGACACTCCTTCTGCAGTGTCCTCCCTTTCTATAGCCGTGATACTGTCCCTGACCAGCAATGCTACTCCCCCACCCTTTTCTACCACCCATCCTATTTCTTTTAAAACACCTGAACCCCGGTACCCTAGCATTGAAATAGACAAATTTCAACCCCTTTAAGTGGCTACAATTATGTTGTCTCCCCTACCTGTCTTTCCTCATCAACTCTGAACTCTTAGCATCATGCCCTTGTCCTTCTACCTTAATCACATTTTGATTCCCACCCCCTGCCAATCTAGTTTAAACCCTCCCCAACAGCTCTATCAAACCTGCCCGCCAGGATATGGTCCCCCTGGGATTCAAGTGCAACCCATCCTTTTTGTACAGGTCACACCCGCCCCAAAAGAGTTCCCAATGATCTAGAAATTTGAATCCCTGGCCACTGCACCAATCCCTCAGCCACGCTCATTCCATTCCTATTCTCATTGTCGCGAGGCACAGGCAGTAATCCCGAGATTACTATATTTGAGGTCCTGCTTTTCAACTTCCTTTAGTCTTCTTTGAGGACCTCTTCAATTTTCCTATTATGTCATTGGTACTAATATGTACCACGACCTCTGGCTGTTCGCACGCTCACTGCAGCATATCTTGGACGCGATCAGAAACATCTCGGACCCTGGCACCTGGGAGCCAAACTACAATCAAAGTTTCTTCCCCGCGTCCGCAGAATCACCTGTCTGATCCCCTGACTATAGAGTCCCTTATCACTACTTCCTTCCTCTTTCTTTCCTTACCCTTCTGAGCCACTGGGCCAGACTCTGTGCCAGTGGCACGCCTACTGTCGCTTCACCCAGGTAGGCTGCACCCAGTTAGGTAGAGAGGGATACTCTCTAGTACATGAATCTTTCCCTTCCCCCTCCTGATTGTGTCCCATTTGTCTGTCTCCCGTTGCCCCGATGTGCCCTGCCTATAACTCCTCTCTCTAACACCTCCTCACTCTCCATGATCAGACGAAGATAATCGAGATGCAGCTCCAGTTCCCTTGTACTGTCCCTTAGGAGTAGCCTCTCGTTGCACCGGATGCAGATGTGGCCTTCCGGAACGCTGGGGGACTCCAGGACCTCCCACATTTGACACCGACCACAGAAAACTGGCCTCACACACATACTACCTCCATTTGCAATCAACAACTGCCTCACCTCGTCCCGTTACCTGCGAAGCCCGTGGAACCAAAGCCATTTCACTCCGCTGCCCGCTGGATATGGCTGCCTTCTTTTTAAACTGCCTCTCCACCAAGGACGGGAGTGTTCTGTGATTCTTTGTGAAGGGCTGTTCGAGACTTCATCAGATCGGTGAACAACGGCCATTGGTTTAATGACAGAAAATCACATGAATGGCCGTGCTTCTCACGGCTTGTGACACATCCATTGACAATGTTCCTTCTCACTGTTACTGACCGAGACTGACTGCCACAGAGCCTTACACCCTTTTCCCTGTGAGGGACCAGCGAGGATTAGCGGATTGTCCCAGAGAGAGAAACAACCAGCTGTGTGAGATTGTTCTCCGCCTGACCTTCCCTGTGTCTGAGTATTACCATCGCTCCACCTGTGTGACTTCGCTCACTGACCCCATGTGGGCATCTCCTCTCCCGATTCCGCGCATCAGTTCACACTATCCCTCCCGTTCGATTAACGTTTGCGTACCTTCCTCTATTTGTCTCACTGTGGTATCTCCGTCCCGTATTCCTTCTTCCTGAGGAGTCTCTCTTTGCCATCATCCACTTCCTGCGGTATCTCTCTTCCCCATGCCCCTTCGTCCTGTGGAAGCTCCTTTTCCCAGCAACATTCCTCTTGTGGGGTATCCTTTCCCCTCACTTTTCCCCTGGTAGGCGGTTCTTTCCTCAGCTCCCATGGACAATTTCCTATACACAACTCCTTCTAACTGATCCTGCTCTTCCGACCATCTCAAGTCTTCCTCACGGTGGGACTTTGTTCCACTCTCCGGCCCTGCTCCTTACGATGCTCTCCTGTCAGTACCACTTTGAACCATCTGGGAATGGGACAGATTAGGTGGAGTTTACAGGGTCGCACCGACAGACGAAGTTACTGACATTGCGTGAATACTGTGGAACTGGTCAGTGAGGGACATTGACAGTGATGGGGACTCCGATCAGTGATTTACTAAGGGTTTAATGTTACCTGAATTATCCGAGAGAGAGAGAGTGAAATTTGCTCAGACCCACGGTTTAAATCATTTTGCTGAATCAATTTGTCTGTGTTTAGACTTGGGCGGAATGAACTGGGAGATTCCGGAGTGAAACTGTTGTCCGCGTCTCTCAGGAACCCGGAGTGTAAAATACAGAAACTGTGGTAAGTACCAGATTGTGGGAGATTGTGTTTACTGTCACTGGGCGTCTGACACTGAACATTAATGTGATCAGTAATTGTGTTAATGATTAACACTGGGGATTTGTACCGTCTCCTATTTCTCTATCTTCTTCGCCCTCGCTTTCTCTTATCTCCAGGTTGGACAAGGTTGGTCTCACAGATTCTGGTGCCGAGGATCTTGTCATTGCTGTCAGTACAAACCGATCACTGAAGGAGCTGATCCTGGGATCAAACTCGCTGACAGACCAATCTATCCCTGCTCTCCGCCGCCTCATACTGACACTTCCAAATCTGGCGTGCATCTGGTGAGTGTTTGTGTTAACGTTCAATGTAATTACATATCAGCGGATCCGCGGGTTATCTGGTGATATTTCTGGTGATAACTTGCAGGATGTTAGGAATAAATTTGTCCCGGTGAGGAAGATAAAGAATGGTAGGGTAAAGGAACCATGAAGTGGAAAATCTAGTCAGGTGGAAGAAGACAGCATACATGAGGTTTAGGAAGCAAGGATCAGATGGGTCTATTGAGGAATATAGGGTAGCAAGAAAGGAGCTTAAGAAGGGGATGAGAAGAGCAAGAAGGGGGCATGAGAAGGCCGCGAATGAGGAAAAGGAAAACCACAAGGCATTCTTCAATTATGTGAAGAACAAAAGTATGACAGAAGTGATGGTAAGACCGATTAGGGATAAAAGTGCGAAGATGTGCCTGGAGGCTGTGGAAGTGAGAGAGCTCTTCAGTGAATATTTCGCTTCGGTATTCCACACTGAGAGGGAACATGATGACGGGAGGGCAACATGAGTGATGTTGATGTAATGAAGCATGTTGATATTAAGGGAGAGGAGGTGTTGGAGTTGTCAAAATACATTAGGACGGATAGGTCCCCGGGGCCTGACGGAACATTCCCCAGGCTACTCCACGAGGCAAGGGAAGAGATTATTGCTGAACCTCTGGCTAGGATCTTTATGTCCTGGTTGTCAACAGGAATGGTACCAGACGATTGGAGGGAGGCGAATGCTGTCCCCTTGTTCAAAAACGGTAGTAGGGATAGTCCGGGTAATTATAGACCAGTGGGCCTTACGTCTGTGGTGGGAAGGCTGTTGGAAAAGATTCTCAGAGATAAGATCTATGGACATTTAAAGAATCATGGTCTGATCAGGGTAAGTCAGCATGGCTTTGTGAAGGGCAGATCGTGCCTAACAAGCCTGATAGAGTTCCTTGAGGAAGTGACCAGGCATAGAGATGACGTAGTGCATTGGATGTGATCTACATGTATTTTAGTAAGGCATTTGACAAGGCTCCGCACGATAGGCTTATTCAGAAAGTCAGAAGGCATGGGATCCAGGGAAGTTTGTCAAGGTGGATTCAGAATTGGCTTGCCTGCAGAAGGCAATGTGTCGTGGTGGAGGGAGTAAATTCAGATTGTAGGGTTGCGACTATTGGTGTCCCACAAGGATCTGTTCTGGGACCTGTACTTTTTGTGATATTTATTAACGACCTGGATGGGAGGGTGGAAGGGTAGGTTGACAAGTTTGCAGACGACACGAAGTTTGGTGGTGTTGTAGATAATGTAGAGGATTGTCGAAGATTACAGACAGATATTGATTGGATGCAGAAGTGGGCTGAGAAGTGGGAGATGGAGTTCAACCGGAGAAGTGTGAGCTGGTACACTTTGGAAGGACAAACTCCAAGGCAGAGTACAAAGTAAATTGCAGGATGCTTGGTAGGGTGGAGGAGCAGAGGGATCTGGGGGTACATGTCCAGAGATCCCTGAAAGTTGCCTTACAGATAGATAGCGTGGTTAAGAAAGCTTATGGAGTGTTAGCTTTCATAAGTCGAGGGACAGAGTTTAAGAAACGCGATGTCATGATGCAGCACTTTTAAACTCTAGTTAGGCCACACTTGGAGTACTGTGTCCTGTTCTGGTCGCCCTAGTATGGGAAGGATGTGGAAGCATTGGAAAGGGTACAGAGGAGATCTACCAGGTTGCTGCCTAGTTTTGAGAGTATGGATTATGATCAGAGATTCAGGGAGCTAGGGTTTTACTGTTTGGAGAGAAGGAGGGTGAGAGGGGACATGATAGAGGTGTACAAGATATTAAGAGTAATAGACACAGTGGAGAGCCAGCGCCCCTTCCCCAGGGCACCACTGCTCAGTACAAGAGGGCATGGCTTTACGGTAAGGGGCTTGAAGTGCAAGTGGGATATTAGAGGAAAGTTTTTCACTCAGAGAGTGGTTGGTGCGTGGAATGCATTGCCTGAGTCAGTGGTGGAGGCAGATACAATAGTGAAGTTTAGGAGACTATCAGAAAGGTATATGGAGGAATTTAAGGTGGGGTGTTATATGGGAAGCCGGGTTTGAGGGTCGGCGCAACATTGTGGACCGGAGGGCCTGTAATGTGCTGTACTATTCTATATTCTATGTCTGTGAATCTTGTTGAAACATTAACCCCAGTCCCCTGTCACTGACACTGTGGTGTAATCTGTTTATTTCACCTTTATTCTCCCATCTCTTTCAGGCTGGGGGGGAATCGGTTCAGCGAGACCGGGGAGAAAGAACTGAGATCACTGCAGGAACCCAGACCCCGACTGGGAGTGATTCTGTGAACAACCCAGCCCGAGGGATGTGGACATTCCACGGCCTCGCCTTTAACGGCTGTCCTCCCCTTTAATGACCGCGTTTAGGTTTAACTCCCAACGGTGCTAAGTGATCCCGGCCCAGCCGAGCGCTCTCTGACGTCAGAGGTGATCTCTTAGCCACGTGTCTACGTTTCCTGCCCAGACCTTCT
>NW_026779263.1:0-17500 GCF_030144855.1 Hypanus sabinus
ACGACCCTTTTTAAATGGCAAACCTTCTAGCTGGGATATTAGATTCACTCCGGTTCAGGTGTAAACTGACAGGTTGCCAGATGGCGGAGGAAATGAAGGAGCTTCACAACGAGGGGCGGTGTGGTGCGGCCTCCGGGCAGGGCTCTGTGCTGTCTCCCAGCGTTCGCTTGGCAAGCTCGGTTGTTGTAGTTTGTAGATTTCGGTGGTTTTTAATGCGCCTAGAACCTGAAACTGTTTATATATGTAAATGCATGCTTGTGCGGCCGTGTACATAAAGCGTTAAAGTATTTCATATATGCTTCTAATCTTTCAATTTTATACATATTATACACGTGCTGTGTGCCTCGTGTGACAGTTGGTATTTCGTTTAGTAGCTTGGCCCTGGCGGTAATGTGTGATGAAATTGCAATTAAGCTTAAAATGAATTGAATTGAAATGAAATGAAACCGTCTCAACTATAGACGGCGCACCTTCCGAGGAAGAGATCCCAGTGATTCACATATCTGAACACCTCGTTCCAATCCTAACATTGCCCACATTTTAGGCTGAATGTACTTTCTAATTTTGGGCACATACACAAGTTTGTGGATCTGGCTCCCTTACGATAACGCCAGCATTCCATCGAGGAATCTCGTTCTCGTCCACAGCAGTTTTTATTTCGACTCCCCCAACAAAGACAACCCTATCAATACAGCTCACCATATCTCAGTCTATTCATTTCTAAGACACAGAACCACAGTCAGAGCCAGACACCTGACCGGTGAGACTTTCCCCGGCTTGGTAATTTGCACCTATCTCCTCCCATCCAGAAGTATCCAGAGTGGTCTACCTGTTATTGAGCAGGTTGTCCACAAGGGGTCTCTGCACTGACTCTGGCTTTTAACACCTTTCAACCTTCCTGGTTCTCACGCAGTTTCCTGTATCCTACACATCAGGTGCAAATACATCTCTGTATGTCTTCCCTATCACCCCCTCGGCATTCCGAATGATCCCCGAGTTCATCTAGTTTCAGATCCAACTCTGTAACACAGTGTGTTAGAAGGCGCATCTGGATAGCCTTCCTACAAGTGAAGTTGTCAGGAGCTCTTGAGGACTCCCTGCCTTCCCACATCTCACAAAGGAGTATTCAACTGTCCGGCCAGACATTGCTACTGCTCTGACCTTGCGAATATAAAGAAAGAAACAATAATTAAACAGTAAACAAATCCACCAACAGTTCTTTGTCTTCTCTCACCCAAGCTTCCTCCTTGAAGATTCAAAGATAGAAACCTTCTTATTTCCGCTCAAAACCAATTTCCCGCTGCTCTATCCCTCTATTCTGGCTCACCACTCACACACACACACACACACACACACACACACACACACACACACACACACACACACACACACACACAGAAACTCTCTCCACACCATCCCATTCAACACGTCTAGGTTCAGACACAGACTGGATCTCCATCCACACCGTCTCATCATACACTTCCGGAGTCAGACACAGTGAAGCTCCCTCCACACTCACTCCCGGGGACAGGCACAGAGTGAAGCTCCCTCCATACAGTCGCATCACACTCTCCTGAATTTAGACACTGGGTGACGCTCTCTCCGGACCGTCCTAGCGCACACAACCGGGTTCAGGCACAAATTGAAGCTCACTGTCCCAGGTCCCTTCAGAAACTACGATGTTCCGAAGCTTCCCTCTCACCAATCCCCAAAACTCTGCCGATCCTGAAGTCTTGAATTGTGTGCCGGCTCGTAGAATGTGTATGCGTTTCTGTTCCGGAAGTGTGCAGGGAACAGGATGGAATTGGAAGAAGGGTTGGTTTTGACGGGAGCACGGATAAGGGTGGTGAGATAGCGGTCACTGGGATGAATTGTTATCGATCCAAACGATCGGCCTGTTCACACAGCAGATTGCAGAGGCTCAGAAGCGAGAGATCGATATCCGGTGGAAGGGGGCTGGGTGGAGAAACAAAAGAGCTTACTTCTCCCCCTTTCTCCCCAAATATCCATATAAACTGAGAAAGAGGGAAACGGGTCGAGCAGGGAGAGGATTAATAGAATCGTGGTGTACCTGCAGGGGATGGAGCGCGTCAGGGAGACGGGGAGAGGATTTGGGGAAGGAGGAGATAACGGAGGCGGTACGGAGTGTAGGGGATGTAGGGGTGATTTAGACAGGGTTTGTAGAAGTAGATGGCGGTGGGGTAAACGGGGAGGGCTGTAGAGGAAGTCATGGATGACGGTGACGAGGATGGTCGGCTGGGAAGGAGGGTTGACAACGAACAGGAGACTGAAAACTCAATGAACCAGGAACACCTTCTTCCCCCCTGCCGGCATGTTATTGAACGCATCAGCACCACCACCACATTTCAGCGGCATTTATTAGCTTTTTGCATTTGCCATTAATTTTCCATATTTGCGCGCTACTGATCCTTCGAAACAACAAATCTCTGGTGGTCTAAGATACAGATAATAAAACAGACCGTGAATCCGGTAGAAAAGATGCGATACAGGTGGACAGGACATTTGACACGCTGGCCTTCATCAGTCAGGACACTGAGTCCGGGAGTCGGAGGTCACGTTGCAGTTGCAGATGACGTCAGTCAGGCCGCACTTGGAGTATGGAGTTCAGTTCTGCTTGCCTTACTCTGAGAAAAATCTCAACGAACTGGAAAGATTGCAGAGGGAGATTTCCAAGGATGCTGCCGGGACAAGGGGGACTCAGTAATGGAGCGAGGATGGGAATTCTGAGACTTTTTTCAGTGACCTCATAGAGGTGTAGAAAACTACAAGGGGCACGGCTAAGGCGAATGCATGCACTCTATTTCCCCAGGGTGCGGGTACGAGAACATTGACGAATATGATTAAGGTGAGAGTAGCTGAAGACAGAAGCGGGAGAGCGAGTGGTGTAGAGTCAAGGGAACAAGAGGAATGCGGAGAGTGTGTAGAGGGGGAATAGAGAATCGAGGGAGAGACCGGGATAGAAGGGGGAAGAGTTGGGAGGAAGGGAGGCGAGAGTCGTGGTGGGGGGGGGGTAGAAAAATGCAAATGAAATGGAGGAGCCGAGAGTGGAGAGGGATGAGAGAGAGAGTTTATCGGGACGAGGGTAAAGAGAGGGTGAGATGGTAAGATTGCGATAGAGGGAAAGAGGAAAACAGGGTAAGGGTAAGGGGCAGAGCGGATGGGTTAATGTGAGTCAAAGAAGGAAATGGGTTAGAAAGAGCGCGTTATCATTTGATTCAAGTCGGACCCACTGCCTGTTGACAGAGAATCTGGATCTGGTCAGAAATCCCTGGGGATAAATGTGCAGACTTCTCACAGATGAAGCGCTAACGAAACTCAGTGCAAATCTCAAACTCGCCGAACCATTCACATGTACAGCATTCGAAGCCTCCAGCTTTCATCTGGTAGACGACATTCGTGGCCATTTTCCTATCAGGGAGGGGTAAAGAATTTCAATGCACCTCCAACTAACAGCTGTGTGTCAGTCCCCTACATCACAGACGCCCTCCCTCACCATTGACCTGTGGCACCCCAAAATCTCCCACATCCCCCCTTACAGTAACCGGAATACTCAAACTGACCCACTCTCTCACTCTGCAGCCCTGCGTCAGACCTCAAAGTAATCTCTTCCCTCACTATCTGCCCACAGATCGGTTTCAGAGACCAGAATAATAACAGTACCCAACATTCTCCTCACAGCTCCGTGTCAGTCCCCAGAATCTCCCACATCCCCCCTTACAGTCTCCGGAATACTCCCACTGACCCACTCTCTCTCTGCAGCCCTGCGTCAGACCCCAGAGTAATCCCTTCCCTCACTATCTCCCCACAGTCCTCAAAATGTTCCCACGTCTTTAATGTCTCCCCACAGAACTGTGTTATCTTTCTAAGTACTCACACTCACCACTTCCACCCCACCGATCAGTGTCAGTCCAAGCTACACCCACTGGCTGACTCTCTCCCCACAGCACCCGAAGTCCCCGAAATAATCCAACTGCTCAACCCTCTTCTTAGAGACCTGTGTCAATCATCAAAACATTTCCCACGTCCCATGCTCTCCCCACGGACGTGTCTCAGTCCCCAGAGTACTCCCACTGAACCATTCTCTCCCCACAGATCTGTGTCTGAACCCAAATTACACCCCTCCCTCATCTCTCCCCACGGACATGTGACAGACCCCAACATACTGCCACTCCTTCACACTCTCAAACAACGTTTGTCAGTTCCCAAAAGAGCACCATTGTCCCCAAACGTTCCCGCAGCCTGTGCCAGACCGCAAACTAAACCTACCGCCCACTCGACTCTCGCAACCTGTATCAATCTCACGACTCATTTTATTCTCAGGAACATGCAAGACCCCAAATCTCACCCATCTTTGCATTTTCCAATCCAGAATGCACTGCCTAGGTCCTGGACAAATTTGCTAACAAAATTCTGTGAAATTAAAGTACTATCATGAATGATTGAATTTCAGGTGTGTCACGTTATGTCTGACCCAGGGAGAGTGTGAAGGGGTAGTGCAGAAGGAGTTATCACTGTATCTCACTCCAGGAGAATGAGATGGCAAGATGCATGAAGCCTTACTCAGTGTCTGACCCCGGGAACATATGATGGGACGGTGTGGAGGAAGATTCACCCTGTGTCTGACCCCGGGTGTCTGTGATGGGACGGTGTGGAGGGAGCTTCACTCTGTGTCTGACCCCGGGAGTGTGTGATGGGACTGTATGGAGGGAGATTCACTCTGTGTCTGACCACGGGAGTGTGTGATGGGACAGTGAGGAGGGAGATTCACTCTGTGTCTGACCCCGGGAGTGTGTGATGGGACGGTATGGAGGGAGATTCACTCTGTGTCTGACCCCGGGAGTGTGTGATGGGACGGTATGGAGGGAGATTCACTCTGTGTCTGACCACGGGAGTGTGTGATGGGACAGTGAGGAGGGAGATTCACTCTGTGTCTGACCCCGGGAGTGTGTGATGGGACGGTGTGGAGGTAGATTCACTCTGTGCCTGACCCCGGGAGTGTGTGATGGGACGGTGTGGAGGGAGATTCTCTCTGTGACTGACCCCGGGAGTGCGTGATGGGACCGTGTAGAGGAATAATCACTGTGTGTCTGACCCCGGGAGTGTGTGATGGGACGGTGTGGATTGAGATTCACTCTGTGTCTGACCCCGGGAGTGTGTGATAAGACGGTGTGGAGAGAGCTTCACTCTGTGTCTGACCCCGGGACTGTGTGGTAGGACGATGTGGAGGGAGATTCACACTGTGCCTGACCCCGGGAGTGTGTGATGGGACGGTGTGGAGGGAGAGTCACTCTGTGTCTGACCCCGGGAGTGTGTGATGGGACGGTGTGGAGGGAGATTCACTCTGTGTCTGACCCCGGGAGTGTGTGATGGGACGGTGTGGAGGGAGATTCACTCTGTGTCTGACCCCGGGAGTGTGTGATGGGACGGTGTGGAGGGAGATTCACTCTGTGTCTGACCCCGGGAGTGTGTGATGGGACGGTGTGGAGGGAGATTCTCTCTGTGACTGACCCCGGGAGTGTGTGATGGGACCGTGTAGAGGAATAATCACTGTGTGTCTGACCCCGGGAGTGTGTGACGGGACGGTGTGGAGGGAGATTCACTCTGTGTCTGACCCCGGGAGTGTGTGATAAGACGATGTGGAGAGAGCTTCACTCTGTGTCTGACCCCGGGACTGTGTGGTTGGACGATGTGGAGGGAGATTCACACTGTGCCTGACCCCGGGAGTGTGTGATGGGACGGTGTGGAGGGAGATTCACTCTGTGTCTGACCCCGGGAGTGTGTGATGGGACCGGGTGGAGGGAGAGTCACTCTGTGTCTGACTCCGGTAGTGTGTGATGGGACGGTGTGGCGGGAGATTCACTCTGTGTCTGACCCCGGGAGTGTGTGATGGGACGGTGTGGAGGGAGATTCACACTGTGTCTGACCCCGGGAGTGTGTGATGGGACGGTGTGGAGGGAGATTCACTCTGTGTCTGACCCCGGGAGTGTGTGATGGGACGGTGTGGAGGGAGATTCTCTCTGTGACTGACCCCGGGAGTGTGTGATGGGACCGTGTAGAGGAATAATCACTGTGTGTCTGACCCCGGGAGTGTGTGATGGGACGGTGTGGAGGGAGATTCACTCAGTGTCTGACCCCGGGAGTGTGTGATGGGACGGAGTGGAGGGAGATTCTCTCTGTGACTGACCCCGGGAGTGTGTGATGGGACCGTGTAATCACTGTGTGTCTGACCCCGGGAGTGTGTGATGGGACGGTGTGGAGGGAGCTTCACTCTGGTGTATATAAACATACACACACACACACACACACACACACACACACACACACACACACACACACACACACACACACACACACACACACACACACACACACCCACACACCCATACATACCTTCCGTCGATCAGAAACATACCTCTTCTCTGTTGAATTTATTTCAAGAAGAATTGATTTTGCGTTACAACAATGCTGCTTCGCCTCACCGTAGAGAATTGCAAACGGGGATAGAAAATAATGCCGGTCTTCATTTCTGATCCAGTCCTTGGAACAAGCATGGTCTGGAATTCAGAAACAAGCAACAGTGATTCTCCCTCCGTCCGTCCCGGAGTCAGGCATTGAATCGGTATCCCTCCTCACTTACCCATCACACACTCACCGGTTCAGAGACAGAGTGAAGCTTCTCCACACCGTCCCATCACACACTCCCGGGGTCAGACACAGAGTGAATCCCCCTCCACACCGTCCCATCACACACTCCCGGGGTCAGACACAGAGTGAATCTGTCTCCGCGTGGACCCATCACACACTCACCGGTTCAGAGACAGAGTGAAGCTTCTCCACACCGTCCCATCAAACACTCCCGGGGTCAGACACAGAGTGAATCTGTCTCCGCGTGGACCCATCACACTCTCCCAGGGTCAGACACAGAGTGACTCTCCCTCCACCTCGTCCCATCACAGACACCCGTGGTCAGACACAGGGTGAATCTCCCTCCACACCGTCCCATCACACACTCCCGGGGTCAGACACAGAGTGAATCTCCCTCCACACCGTCCCATCACACACTCCCGGGGTCAGACACAGAGTGAAGCTTCTCCACACCGTCCCATCACACACTCGCGGGGTCAGACACAGAGTCAATCTCCCTCCAAACCGTCCCATCACACACTCCCGGGGTCAGACACAGAGTGAATCTCCCTCCACACCGTCCCATCACACATTCCCGGGGTCAGACACAGAGTGAATCTGTCTCCGCGTGGACCCATCACACTCTCCCAGGGTCAGATACAGAGTGAATCTCCCGCCGCACCGTCCCATCACACACTCCCGGGGTCAGACACACAGTGATTACACGGTCCCATCACACACTCCCGGGGTCAGTCACAGAGTGAATCTGTCTCCGCGTGGACCCATCACACTCTCCCGGGGTCAGACACAGAGTGAATCTCCCTACACATCGTCCCATCACAGACACCCGGGGTCAGACACAGAGTGAATCTCCCTCCACACCGTCCCATCACACACTCCCGGGGTCAGACACAGAGTGAATCTCCCTCCACCTCGTCCCATCACAGACACCCGGGGTCAGACACAGAGTGAATCTCCCTCCACACCGTCCCATCACACACTCCCGAGTCAGACACAGAGTGATTATTCCTCTACACGGTCCCATCACACACTCACCGGTTCAGAGACAGAGTGAAGCTTCTCCACACCGTCCCATCACAGACTCCCGGGGTCAGACACAGAGTGAATCTGTCTCCGCGTGGACCCATCACACTCTCCCAGGGTCAGACACAGAGTGAATCTCCCGCCGCACCGTCCCATCACACACTCCCGGGGTCAGACACAGAGTGAATCTGCATGGACCCATCACACTCTCCCAGGGTCAGACACAGAGTGAATCTCCCTCCACCTCGTCCCATCACAGACACCCGGGGTCAGACACAGTGTGAATCTTCCTCCACTCAGCCCCATCATACGCTCCCGCGATCAGGTACAGAATGAAGTTTCCTCCACACCGTCCAATCTCACACTCCAGGGGTCAGAAACAAAGTGATCCTCTATCCACACGGTCCCATCACGCACTCCTGTGGTCAAACACAGAGTGAATCTTCCTCCTCCCTGTCCCATCACACACTCCCGGGGTCAGACACTGAGAAATGTTCATTGTACAGCATCCGAAACCACGATCCTGGTGTCAGAGAGGGAGTGAATCTCCCACTGCACCGTCAGACCTCACTGTGCCGTGGTTAGACAGAGATTGAGGATACCTCCCCACCGTCCCGGCACACACTGCCGAGGTGAGGTACAGAGTGAGGCTTTCTCCAAACTGTCCCATCGCACATTCTCTGGGTCAGACACAGAGTGAACTTCCTTCCACACTGTCCCATAGCTCTGGGGTCAACCTCGGTCTGAAGCTTTCACTCCACCGCACTATCACACCCTCCTTTGGTCAATCATTGAGTGAAGCTCCCTGCACACTCTCCCATCACACAGTACTGCGGACAAACACAGAGTGAACTACCCTCTACACTACCTCTATACACCCACCCGTGATCAGATAGGAAATGAGACAGTCTCTGCACCATCCCGCCGCATAGTCCCGTGGTCAGTCAGAGTATAATGCGCCTTCTAGCCAGTGACGTCACACAGTACAGAGGTCGGAGAACGAGGGAAGCTCCCTCCGCACCGTCCAATCAAACAACGCTGGTTTCAGATATGGGGCGGCATTCCGTCCAGGCACGCGTCACCGTTACTGGTGTCAGACACACACATGACCACAGCACATCCCATCCCAAAAGCACTCACCCCCCACCGCCCAGCCAGACCTTCCCATCAGACGCACGCACTGTCAAACACAGAGTCCCATCACAAACACGGGGTGAGGGGTGAGACTTAAACTCCCTGCACACCGTCCGATCACACACTCACAATCAGACGGAGAATGAATCTCTCTCTCCATGGCCCCATCACACACTCCACCGGTCAGACAGAAGGAGAAGCTGCCTCCAAATGGTCCCATCGCACACACCCTAGTCTAACACAGCGTGAATCTTCTTCCTCCCATCTTATCACACAATTCTTGGCGTGTCAGAGAGTGAAGCTCCCTCTGAACCGTTCAATCACACCCCACAGTGTTCACACACAAGGCGAAGTTCCGTCCACATTCTCCAATGGCGCACTCCACAACATCGAATCACACAATCCATTGTCACACAGAATAAACGTCTCTCAATAACGTCCCATCACACACTCCCGATATCAGACACAGACTGAAGCTGTCTCTCCACGAACCCATCACACACTCCGGGATTCAGATTGACACTCTCTTTCCAAGGTGCCATGACACACTTCAGGGGTCAGACATGTGGTGAATCTCTCTGTGCACTGTCCCATCACACAATCCCGCTGTCAGACACAGAGTGAAGCTGGATCCACACAGTAGTGAAGATGCAACTTCTTCCACGCAGCCCCAGCACACATCACTGGGTCAAACACAGAGTGACGCATCGTCTCTCCATGCCTGCCCTGTGATGAGGAGAGGGTGAAAGAGGGGGATGATGCCTCACCTCTTCTGCTGGTAAACAATTCACAGATTTGAGCCTTGGTTTCGTTGACAGATCTGTACTTCGTTTCCATCTCAGTGAACTGCTGACGGAGATCGCTGTGCATTCGTTTAAAAGACGGACGAATTTGTGATACTGAGAGAGATGGTGAAGGATGTTTAGCGTTTACAGAGAAACGGGAGTCAGCGTCACGCTACCGAACGGGTCACAGAGAGTGTTGAGTCAGTGTCACGGTGAAGCGTGTCACAGTGAAGGATGTGCCGGTGTCACAGTGAGAGGCGTCATCGGAAACATGAGGGGCGTGTCTGTGTATCTCTGAGGGGTTATCAATGCCCTGGTGAAGGTTTTGTTGTTGTTACAATGTGGTCTGTGTCAGTATCGTGGTGATGATCAATTCACAGTCTCAGCGCGGGGCATGCTCGTGTTGCTGTGATTGGAGGTGTCTCTCGACATCACGGAGAGGGAAATGTCAAAGTGAGGAGTCTGTTCGTGTCACGGTGGGTGGAGTATCTGTGTAACGTGTGGATGCTGCTCTCATTGAGAATGGTGTCTGTGTCACCGTGGGAGGCATGTCATGGCCACGGTGTGTGTTCGGTTGCCACGCTGAGGTGTGTGTCGGTATGATGGATAAAACTTTGTCGGCGCCGTTGTGAATTTAGATGTCGGTATCAGAGTAAGGGTTTTGTCTGTGTCAGGGTTAGGTGTGGGTATTTGCTTCGGGGTGAGGGGTGTTACAGTGACGTGTAAGTCTTTGTCACGGTGCGGAGCTGGACGGGTCACGTTGAGGAGCCTGTAGGTGTCAGTGGTGTCTCAGTGTCACAGTGACGGGCGTGTCGGTGTTACTGTGAGGTGTGTTTCGGAGTCTCCTTGTGACAGGTTCTCTGGGGTCATACGGGTGGGAAATCTCACATATCTTACATTCAAAGGTTGAGTTTAACTCTTGGACTGGTATTCGACATTGGCGTTGGTTCCTGTTGATCTCCTGATTTTCTGCCCAAAGGAGTTTGTAGTTTCGTTCAGGAGAGATCTGAGATGGTGAAGGATGTTTGGCGTTTATAGTGTGTCAGTGTCACGGTGAGCGTGTAACAGTGAGGTGTGTGCTGTTGGCACAGTGAGGGGCGTCGGCGCCACAGTGCGATACTTGTCTGGGACATGCTGAGGGGTATATTATGTTACCAGCGAGGTTTTTGTTGGTGACACGATGGGAGCTGCGTCAGTATCGCGGTGATAGTTGATTCCGTGTCAAACCGAGTCGGTGTTTCAGTGAGAGACGTCTAGCTGTCATTGTGATAGGTGTTTCTGGTTCAATGTGAGAAATGCACCGGGTCATATCGCGGTGTTTCTCTATGTCACGGTGAGAGATATGTCGGAGTCACAGTGCGAGGTGTGACGGTGTTGCAAAGAGAGACTCGTCGGTGTCATAATGTCCGGTGTATTGGTGTGACAGTGGACAAAATGCCGATGTCACGGTGAGGGGCGTGTCTGTCTCACGAGGAAAGACCTGTTGTTGTCACGGTGGATGTGTCGGTGTCACGGTAAGTGTAGTGTTATTGACACGGTGCGGACTGAGTGGGTGACGCTCTGAGGGCTTGTCGGTGTCACGGTGAGGAAGGTGTCATTGTGACGGTGAGTGTTACGTCGGTGTTTCGGTGAAGTGGCAGTTACTGTCATAATAAGAGATAAGTCGGCTTAAAAGTGATGGACATGTCTGTGTCACAGTTAGGGATGTTTCTACGTCACAGTGCGGGACGTGTCAATGTTACAGTGACTCGGTATTACATTGGTATTACGTTGAGGGATATGTTGGTATCATGTTGAGGGATGTGTTGGTGGGGGTTGTGTCGGTGTGACGGTGAGGGGTGAGTCGTGGTCATGCTGAGAGACCCGTCAGAACCACAGTGAGGGGTGTGTTGATATCACCGTAAAGGGTTTTTCTGGGAAATGATGGGAATGTGTCGCTGTTACAGTGGCCATTTTTATTCTCTGCGGTTTTGTCGTTCCGACCGGTGTGAAACTCACCATGAATCCTCCAGCAGATACCCGTGATAATGAGGGTCGCTGTTAAAACGAAGATTATCCATCTGCTTGAGTCTGATCTGTCACTCCTTGTGGCTCGATCACTGCCCATTCCGTCTGCTGAAAAATCATTCCTTGTCTTTGCCAATCCATCGTCATAGTCCCTGATCCCTGCTGTTCCCACCCTCTGCGTTCAAATCGCTCTGTTTCCTCATGCCGAGCAGTGACCAGAAATCACAGAACGGAGCAGACCCTTCGGCCCGAAACTCGGCTATATCAATTATATATTCTATCTAAGTCTGTTTTACGACTTAGTTGCTCATCTCCATGCAATCCCTGCACATACACGTGCCTACCAAAGAGCCAATTTAACCCCAATGTCGATTTGCCTCTACCACCAACCCGGAAAGCACATTCCACTCATCGCACTCTCTGGGCAAACAAAACATTGCCGTTCACCTCTCCTGAAAAGATACTCCCTCTCCACTTCCACCGCGCTATTAGTCATTTCTCTCCGAGGATGGATGAGAAAGCTACCGGTTGCCTTGTCTATATCTGTCTTGTTATCCGTCTGCTTGTTATATTATGCATCTGATAGTTATCTTTCTGTCTTGTACATTCCCTCTGTGCTTTGCGCCCTGCGTGACCGCAGGTTTTCTGTTTGGCATTCGGTGACATTTTCCCTCCCGAGTAATGTCACCCCACCTCCTTTAATTCCTTCCGTATGTAGACGGCTGAAAATAGGGATCCCAGAAATATTGGTCTGTCCGACTTGTTCCTCCTGCAAGGACTCAATAATGTCTACAATATCATCAAAATGTGTTAATTCATGCCCTGAGCTCACCCGCCTTAAAAAAAAACTTACAGCATTGAAATATACACAGCTCAGAACACCAGTATCATCGTTGACAAAGTTCCGCACGGAAGGTTAGTGAGGAAGTTTCAATCGTTAGGTATTAATTTTGAAGTCGAAAAATGGATTCAATAGTGACTGGATGGGAGGTGCCAGAGAGTAGTGGTGGATAACTGTTTGTCAGGTTGGAGGCCAGTGACTAGTGGTGTGCCTCAGGGATCTATACTGAGTCCAATGTTGTTTGTCATATACATTGATGATCTGTATGATGGGGTGGTAAATTAGATTAGTAAATCCGAAGATGATACGAAGATAGGTGGCGTTGTAGATAATGAAGTAGTTTTTCAAAGCTTGCAGAGAGATTTAGGCCAGATAGAAGAGTGGGCTGAAAGATGGCAGATGGAGTTTAATGCTGATAAGTATGAGCTGCTACATTTTGGTAGGAATAATCAAAATAGGACATACATGGTAAATGGTAGGGCATTGAAGAATGCAGTAGAACAGAGTGATCGAGGGAGGATAGTACATTGTTCCCTGAAGGTGGAATCTCATGTGGATAGGGTGGTGATGAAAGCTTTTGGTATGCTTCCCTTTATAAATTCGAGTATTGTGTTTAGGAAACACGGGGAAATCTACAGATGCTGCAAACTCAGGCAACAGACACAAAAGTCTGGTGGAACACAGCCGGCCCGGCAGAATCAATAGGAAGAAGCACTGCCGTCTTTTCGGGCCGAGACCCCTTGTCCGGACTAACTGAAAGAAAAGATAGTAAGAGATTTCAAAGTCGGAGGGGAGAGGGACGCGAAAATATAGGAGAAGTCCGGAAGGGGTTGCGTGAAGCAAGGAGTTGGAAAGGTGATTGGCTAAAAAAAGATACAGAACTGGGGAAGGGAAAGGAACAAGGCGCTGAAGTCCTAGGGAGAATGAAAAGGAGAGGGGAGCACCAGAGGGAGATGGAGAACAGGCAGTGATGGGCAGAGAGAGAAGTAAAAGGGGAAGGGAGAAAATAAATAAATCAGGGATGGGGTAAGAGAGGAGGAGGGGCATTAAAGTAAGTTAGAGAAGTTTGAACAAGTTAGGTCTTTATTCTTTAGAACGTAGAAGGTTGAGGGGGGACTTGATGGAGGTATTTCAAATTATGAGGGGGAAGATGGAGTTGACGTGCATTGGCTTTTTTCATTGAGATGACGGGCGATTCAAACAAGACAACACGAGTTGAGGAAGAGGGGGCAAAATTTCAGAGGTAACACAAAGGGGAATGTCTTTACTCAGAGAGTGCTGGCTGTGTGTAACGAGCTTCCAGTATAAGTGTTAGAGGCAGGCTCGATATTGTTATTAAAGTTAAACTTGGATAGGTATATGGACAGGAAAGGAATGAAGGGTTATGGGATGATCGCAGGTCAGTGGGATTAGGTGAGAGTAAGCGTTAAGCACGGTCTACAAAGGCCGAGATGGCCTGTTTCTGTGCTTCGATTTTTAGATGGTTATATATAATACAAAACATTGCATTTCTTCCTTCCTGATGACATTGCCCAGGAATTTTAGTTTCCTCTCATTTAATGTTCTCACTAAAGATCTTGCTGTATGGGGACGTTGGAGTATTGTCTCATTAGTACCCCATCTCTATGTGATATTTTCAGCATTCTTCTAAGAAACCACCTTCCTGTTGCTTCTAAGTTTCTTTTGAGTTCTGGTCTTACAGTCCACGTTTCGGAAGCACACAGCAAGATTGACCAGAAGTAGTATTTCAGTAGCCTAAGCCTTGTTGTCATAGAAATCTGTCAGTAGGTAAAATGGGTTTCATTTTTTGGAAGTTGGTTTTGGCAATGACAATTCTTATTTTTATTTCTACTCTACATCCAGCATCTTGTGACGTAAAGCTGCCAAGGTAATTAAAGCTCCAGAAAACATGTTGTCCAAATCCACACATTCCAGATCCTTTCTGTACCCAAGAAATATGGCCTTGCTCCATTTCCGAATCTCAACCCAACGACTGCCCTATACTTTTCTATAATCACCTGGAGACAAATGACTTTATGATCACTCGATACAAAGTCTGCTCCTGCACAAAGCGCTGACACCTGCCGTCTCATTCCGCAGTAGATTATAAAGTAGTGTTTTCTCTCACTGGGACTGATCAAGGAATCATCCCTGAATATTTTTGTTAAACTCTATCCCACTGGTCCTTTAGCAGTAGGCGACTCAGTCAATACGTGGAAAGCCGAAATCACCTGCTATAACAATCTTATATATACTGCAACAGTCTGCGATCTTTCTGCAGGTTTCTTCCTCCTAATCCAGCAGACTGTTTGCTGGTCTATAATGTAGCCCCATAACATGACCACGCATTTCTTATTCCTCATTTCCACCGATAAAGTCTCACTTAGACGAGCTGCCTTGTATGTTCTGCCTGCGCTCTGTGGTGAGATTTTCTCAGCCCTGTAATGTCACCAATCTTTCTGAAATTCTTCCGCTTTCTCACGCCTAAAAATAGGGAACCCCGAAATATCGTGCTGTCCTGCTTGTTCCTCCTACAACCAATTCTCAATAATGGTCACAATATCATAATCGAATGTGTTCATCCATGCCCTCAGCTGGGACGGGTAGTTATCCTGTCCTTTAATTTAACAGATAAATCCCTGACTTCACTTTGCAAAACCACCTTCCCATGTCGCTGGTACCGATATGGACCAGGACATACTATTGTTCACTCACCCACTTCAGAAACATATAGAAGGAATGGTGTTGGGAGAATAGAGGAAGGAAGGGGAGGAGATTGGAGGCTATAGAAAGGGTGTTCAGACTGCAGCCGTTGGAGCAGAACGTGTGAGTTGCCATTTTGTGGCACCCATCTCTATTTCGAGTCAGCTTGAACGCCGAAATCCACTGACCCGTGACTAGGAGTCACAGACAGAGCGAGAATCCCTCCATACAATCTCATCACACGCACCAGGAAACATGCACTGAGTAACGCTCCCTCAGCTACGATCCATCACACACAGACCGGGGCCAGGCACAGAGTGAAGTTCCGTCCACACCTCGCGATCACACACTTCCAGGGTCACACAACCAGCGAAGCTGCCGAAATATTAAACCATTACTCTCCCGGAGTCAGACATCTGAGGTACCTCCCGCACCATCGCAGCACACTCTACTAGAATCAGAAAATGTACCAAACCCTCTCCCTTCTCCGGTCACCCCACTCACCAGTACCCAGCATTTCGGTTTCCCAGTAGTACGAATTGTGTGTGTCTCTCGGAGATTGTTTGTGTGTGAGAGTGGACTGTGTGCTGCCGAATGAGGAAGGAAGGGGAGGAGAGAGGAGGCCAGGGAAAGGGTGGTGAGATTGCAGTTCCTGATGCAAGTGATGTGGAACCACACGACCGGACTGTGTCTGCAGAGCTGTGGTGAAGCTCAGATCCTGGTGATAGATACCCAATTGAACGGGGGAGTAGAAATACCAGACGTCATCGCTCCCCCATACTCTCCACTATTGCCTGTGACACAGAGTGGAAGGAGAGTGGAGGGACGGCGTAGATGGGGAGCGTTTCGCGGGTGGAGTGTATCACGGAGACGGGGGAGGGGCACCTGGGTATGTACGGGATTATGGAGAAGCCGAAGTGCGCAGGATAGGTTGTGGGTCAGGGAGACGCGATAGTTTGAGTGCGAGGGATGGGTGACGGAAACGGGAGTGGTGTACTGGAGACGGAGTGACAGTGACGGGGAATAGTGGAGGAGAGAGAGAGTTTGACGGATTCGGGAAGGGGCTTTGGAGAGGGAGGATGTTATGCATGCGGGGAGGAATGTTTTCGAGTGTTTTCGAGTTACAGAGCAGGCTCAGTTACTCCCACTGTGTCCTCGCTATCACACCCTCGCCTTTCCGAATGGCCCTGACTTCATCCAGTTCATTTTCCCACTGCTTAACGCGGCGTGTTAGAAGCTGCAGCTGGATGCGTTTAAGACCGTATGGCAAAGGAGCAGAGGTCGGCCATTAGGCCCATCGACTCATTTTATTTTCATGAGTTGATCCATTGTCCCATTTAGTTCCATTCCGCCGCCTTCTCACCATAAACGTTGATGTCCTTACTACACAGATACCTATCAATCTCTGAATTAAATACACCCAAGGACTTGGCCTCCACTGCCGCCTGTGGCAACAAATTCCACAGATCCACCACCTTCTGGCTAAAAAAAAAAATCTTTGCATCTCTGTTCTGAATGGGCGCCATTCAATTCTCAAGTCATGCCCGCTCGTACTAGACTCGCCCACCGTGAGAAACCACTTTTTCACATCCACTCTCTCCATGTCTTTCAACTTTCAAATTGTTTCTATGAGGTTTCCCCCCCCCCCCTCCGGATTCTTCCAAACTCCAGTGAGCACACTCCAAGAGTGGTCAGACGTTTTCCATATGTTAACCCTCCCTTTCCGGGAATCATTCTAGTGCATCTCCTCTGAACCCTCTCCAACGTCAGCACATCCTTTCTTAAATAAGGGTCCCAATGCTGCTCACAGCCTCAACGTCACATCCCTGCTCCTATATTGTTCTAGAAATGAATGCCAACATTGCATTCGCCTTCTTCACCACCGACTCAACCTCTTCTCTTTCTGAAATTTCACAGTGAACTCAGTCATGTTATGATGACTGCCTACGAACTGTGTGTGTCTCTCGGAGATGGTGTGTGTGTGTGTGTGTGTGTGTATGTGTGTGTGTGTGTATGTGTGTGTGTGTGTGTGTGTGTGTGAGAGAGAGAGCGGATTGTGTGTGTGTGTGTGTGTGTGTGTGTGTGTGTGTGTGTGTGTGTGTGTGTGTGTGTGTGTGTGTGTGTCTGTGTATGTGGGTGTGAGCGGATTGTGTGCTGCCAGAATTGGAAGGAAGGGGAGAAGAGAGGAGGCCAGGGCAAGGGTGTAGAGATTGCAATCACTGATGCATCTTGTGTGGAACTACTCGAACGGCATGTGCATACGGAGCCGTAGAGAGGATCAGATCATGTTTATCGATATCCAGTGGAATGAGGGAGGTGTAACTCTCCCTCATACACGCAA
>NW_026779263.1:25000-125000 GCF_030144855.1 Hypanus sabinus
GTTAGCAATACTAAACCTAAAATAACAATCAATGATAAACAAGCTCTATCGTTGTATAGGGGATAATGAATTATCATGAGAAAGTATAAAGTTCAGTTCAATTCATGTAGGCTCAGGTAGTTGCTGGTCGATGTGTTGTAATTGTTGGAGAGAGAGAGAGAGAGCGAGAGAGAGAGAGAGGACGATCAAACAGTGACAGCTATTGCCTTCCAATCCTTCCTTTACTTTCTGGATCCGTCGTTTCGTTGTGGCCATTGAGGTATGACCCCTCTGTTCTTTAGCTAGACCGTTCTTCCGTGGTGGACTCGTCACTCCGGCAAAGGTGGACACACACACAAGCCCCCACCGGCCTTGCTATAACCGCTGTGAGTGAAATTGACCGATCCGTTCGGTCCCCGATGCCCCACACTTTCTCGTGGGTTTCTGATGCTCACTAGTGTGTCTAGTGCTGCGTCTGAGGGGGTGACACCCCAGACCTCACTTTTATCCCCACTCACGGGGTCTCAGGTGTCAATCAGTTTTGAATGGCTTAGCCCATCAAACCAGCCCACTCCGGCTGCCCACTGAGGAATTTTAATGAACAGAATAGTACCAAGTAAACAGCCCTCTCCGCAGCCATACGTCTTTCGGGAGTCATAACATGGTGGATAAACATAACTCTCTCTCAGGCTGTTATCGGAAACAGATGTCCTGGCATGTTTTCTTTTGTCTCTCCTACTCTCTCGTTAGCAGCGTGGTAACATCAACAGTTTGTGATTCTCCCAGGGGAGGGGGACATTGACAACCTTGCACCCTTCTGCACACCAGAGTTATTCATCCTTCGTAACACTATCCACTGATAAATGCCTCTCATTATCGTATACACGTCGACCTATTCATCTCTCTTCCTCGGTCGCTGCAAGGAGAAAAGGTCGATTTCACTAAACCTCATAAGGCATTCTCCCCAATCCTAGCTATACCCTTGTACTTTGGGGACCACATACCATTGAAAAATCTCGTTCTCATCCACAGTATCTCTTTTCTGTTCCACTAACAAGGAACACTCTATCGATACAGCTCGCCACATCTCAACCCATTACCTACTGAGCCACAGAATCACAGTCAGTGCCAGAGACCTGACCGTTGAGACTTTCCCCAGCTTCAGCATTTGCACCTGTGTCCTCCCATCCAGAAGTATCCAAAGGGTCTATCTGCTATTGAGCGGGTTGGTCACAAGGGGTCTCTGCACGTCTCTGGATCTGCACTGTCTGTCACCCAGGTTCCTGTATCCTGCACGTTCGGTCTAAATACATCTCTATATATCTCTATCACCCCTATGCACACAGCGAGGAAGTTTCCTTGTTGCAGTACCGGGTCTATCAGTGTGTGGCTGTCACTATGAGGGGCGTGTTCGTATTACGACGAGGGTTGTGTCTGTGATACAAAAGCATTGTAAGGGGTTTTTCAGTGTCCCTTTGAAGATGGTGTCTCTGTGCGTCTTTTTTATGCCGTATGCCTTCTGTGAATTGGTCGTTCCCTCTTGTTATCGATAAATCGTCAAGTTACTTTTCACAAACTAACTCCCTGCACTTTCCACCGGATGAGGTCAGATCACTCTGCTCTTTCTACAGAGCAGAGAAGGTAAATCACACAACAGAACAGACCCTTTGGTTCAAGAATTGTGATATCTCAATTCTGAATTTGTTCTCCCGACATCTGTCTCCTTCCATTCCTTGCACACCCACGTACCTATAGAAGAGCCAGTTAAAAGTCTGTATGGATTTACCTCCACCACCAGAGCTGCCAGAACTTTCCAATTACCCGCCAGTCTCTGTGACGACAAAAACTTGCCAAATTCATCTCCTTTGAACCTACCCGCTCTTACCTCAATGCAGGTCTTCTAATATTAAACATTTCCATCCTACGGGTAAAAGATACAAGCTCTCTGGTCTACTTGCGTCCCGTATTGTTATAAACCTCAAAACTAAACTTAACTCGAGGTTGCATCTATCCTTTTCCATACTTATCCTGTATCTAATGGCATTACCAACACTAGATGCAAATTGTTCCCTGACACACACTTCTGACCCCTGGCGTGTCCTAATCGCTAGGATGAGATCAAGTATTGCACTCTCTCATTGGGACTAACTATCTGCTGATTAAGGTTCCTTCCTTAACTGATTAAGAAAACTATCCCAGTGGTCCTTTCACAGTCAGTACCAAGAATCTTAAACTCACCCGATGCCACAACCTGATGTCTCTTACAACAGACTCCGAACTCTCCACAGATTTGTTCCTCTAAATCCCCCGACTGTACGGTGGTCGATAATGTTGCCCCATGAACGAGTTCATACCCTTCTCATTCCTCAGTTCCACCTCTGAAGCCCCACCTTAGCTTAAATTATATAAACATTAGTACGACAAAAACAGCGGTAAACTGGAAGGCTGAGCTAACAGACTTGCCCCTCCTGCAAACAAATCTTACTAATGGCTAAACTATCATGCTTTCAATCGTTGGCTCCGACCCTGAGCTCATCTGCTCTTCGTATAATACTTATTGCTTTGAAATGGACGTAGCTCAGAACATGAGATCCAGCAGGTTCAACATTTTGCTCGCTGACTTTATCTGAGGTCTTAACAACATCTGTCCCAACAATGACTCAACTTTCTGTTCAATCATTCTGGTTATCATCCCCCTGCAACTCTGGCTTAAACAACACATCGACCCCTTTCTTAATGGCAAACCTTCCCGCTGGGATATTAGTTCCACTCCGGTTCAGGTGTAAACTGAAAGAGTTGCCAGATGGCGGAGAAAATGAAGGAGCTGCACAACGAGGGGCGGTGTGGCGCGATCTCCAGGCAGGAGTCTGTGCTGTCTCCCAGTGTTCATTCGGCAGAACACAAGAGCAGATGTTGTAGTTTCTAGATTTCGGTGGCTTTTACACTGCCTAGGACCTCAAGCTGATTATATATACATGTGCTCGTGCGCGCGCGTGCGTGTGTGCGCCTGTACATAAAGCGTGAATATATTTCACTGATACCCTACATATGCTTGCTAACTTGCTATTTTATACATATTACGTGAGCTTGGTGTATCGTGTGACAGTTGGTACTGTGTTTTGAAGCTTGGCCCTGGCGGTCATATGTGATGGAATTGCAAATAAACTTGAAATGAATTGAATTGAAATGAAATAAACCGCTCGGTTTGCAGAGGTCGCAGCTTCCGAGCAGGAGCGCCCAGTGATACAGATATCTCAAGACTTCGTTCCAAATCCTAACATTTCAGTCACAGTTTAAACTGAATGTTCTTTCAAAGTTTGCAGAACCGGCTCCATTTTCCTGCCTATATACTGATTAGTATATCGACCGCATACCATTGAGAAATCTCGTTCTCGTCCTCAGTACCTCTTTTCTGCTCACCTAACAAAGACTACCCTCAGGATAAAGCTCGCCAAATTTCACTCCTTTCCTTTCTGAGCCACAGAGCCATAGTCTCTGTCAGAGACCTGACCGGTGAGACTTTCCCTGCTTGGTAATTTGCACCCCTCTCCTCCCATCCAGAAGCATCCAAACTGGTCTACCTGTTATTGAGCGGATTGGCCGCAAGGGGTGTCTGCACTGGCTCTGGTCTAAAGTGGTCTAACGCATCTCTTCCGCACATCTACCCTCACCCCATCCGCCCACCACCCCACTCGGGATGAAGTTTTGTCCAAACAAACGATAAGTCTGTTCACACAGAATAGAGCAAAGGCTCAGAAACGAGAGATCAATATCCGTTTGAAGGGAGCTGGTTGGTGTAACACTAGACGTCACCTCTCCCCCTTCCTCGCCATACTTCTATATAAACAGTGAGAGGGAGACGTGTAAAGGAAGAAGACGGTTAATGGAAGCGGGGTGGACCTGCAGGGGATCAAGCAGATCAGGGAGACGTGGAGAGGTGTTGGAGAAGGAGGAGATGACGAAGACGGCACGCAGCGCAGTGAACGGAGGGTTGCTAGAGTCAAGAAGTGTGGAAGAAGAATGCGGTGGCGGAAACGGAGAGGGCTGCAGAGGAAGTCGTGGCGGACGGTGACAAGGATGGTCGTCTGGGAAGGAGGGTTGACGAGAAACAGGAGGCCGAAATCTCAATGAACCAGAAACAACTTCTTCCCTTCCGCTGGCATTTTCTTGAACGTATGAGCACCACCTCCACATTTTTTGCGGCATTTATTAGCTTGTTGCATTGGACGGTAATTTTTACATATTAGCGCCCCACTGATCCTTCAAAAGAACAAATCTCAGGTGGTCTACGTCACAGATAATAAAACAGACCGTGAATCCGGTAGAGAAGATGCGATACTGGTGGACAGGATATTTGACACGCTGCCCTTCATCAGTCAGGACACTGAGTACGGGAGTCGGAGGTCACGTTGCAGTTGCAAATGACGTCGGTCGGGCCGCACATGAAGTATGGAGTTTAGTTCTGCTTGCCTTGCTCTGTGAAAAATCTCAACGAACTGGAAAGATTACAGAGGGAGAATTCCGAGGTTTCTGCCAGGATTTTAGGAGCTGAGTTATGGTGCAGTCGGAAATTTTCAGGCTTTATTTTGTGACCATGTAGAGCTGTACAAAACTACAAGGGGCACGGATAAGGCGAATACATGCACTCTTATTCCACAGGACTGGGGTATCGAGAACATTGACGCGCATGATTGAGGTGAGAGTAGCTGAAGACAGAAGCGGGAGAGCGAGTTGAGTTCGATAAAAGGGAAAGAGAGGGATTGGGAGAGTGTGTAGAGGGGGAATAGAGAATCGAGAGAGAGACAGGGATAGAAGAGGAAGAGTTCGGGGAAAGGGAGGCGAGATGCGGGAGGGAGAAAATGCGGATGAAATGGAAGAGGCGGGGGTGGAGAGGGATGAGAGAGAGTGCTTAGAGGAACGAAGGTGAAGAGTGGGCGAGATGGTGGGTAAGATTGCGATAGAGGAAAGATAATAAGGCAAGGGTGAGGGGCAGAGCTGATGATGTAATGTGAGTCGGTGAGATAAAGACGCTTTTGCCACTTGTTTAAGTCGACCCTATTGACTGTTGACAGAGATCCTGGATCTTTTCAGAAAGATCTGAGCACAGAAGCACCGACTTCTCGCAGATAAAGCAACGCTTATCCTCACTGCAATGTTCAAAGTGAGGGTACCATCCACATTCAATGCATTCGAAGACTCCAGCCTTCATTTGGAACACGATATTCGAGGCCACTCTCCTATCAAGAAGGGGTAAGCAATATCAGCGTACCTTCAGCAGGCAGCCGTGTGTTAGTCCCCCAAATCACTGACGCCCACTCTCGCCAACGACCTGCGGCACCCCAAAATTTCCCACAATCCCACTTTCCCAGCACAGCCCTATGTCAGTATCCAGAATTTTCACAATGGTCCACTTTCTCCCTGCAGCCCTTTGTCAGTCCCCAAAATATTCCCACAGCGTCAGTCTCTCCCAAGGCCCCATGTCAGCCCTCAAAATGCTGCCACATCTTCAATGTCTCCCCACAGGCCTGTGTTTTCTGCCTAAGTACTCAGACTCACCACTCCCACCACACAGATCAGTGTCAGTCCAAACTACACTGCCTGACTCTCTCCCCACAGCCCCGTGCCGGAACCCAAAATGATCCCACTGCTCAACCCTCTTCTTAGAGACCTGTGTCAATCACCAAAACACCTCCCGCTTCCCATCCTGTCCCCACGGACGTGTCTCAGTCCCCAGAGTACTCCCACTGAACTATTCTCTCCCCACAGATCTGTGTGTGTCCCCTATGTACACCCCTCCCTCATTCCCTCACCA
This sequence comes from Hypanus sabinus, assembly GCF_030144855.1. Classification (NCBI taxonomy): domain Eukaryota; kingdom Metazoa; phylum Chordata; class Chondrichthyes; order Myliobatiformes; family Dasyatidae; genus Hypanus; species Hypanus sabinus. The sequence goes on from NW_026779263.1 coordinate 30,792, forward strand.
CAGACATGTGCTAGGCCCCAAAGTGTTCCCACTGCCTCACTCTCTCCCACAACCTGTGTCAGTTCCCAAAAGAGCTCTGCAGCTCCAGTCTCTCCCCACAGACCCGTGTTAGTCCCCAAAATACGTGTACATCCCACTTTCACTCCAAGACCCCGCGCGAGTCCCCACGATAAACCCAATACCTAGCCTTCTCCCTAAAGATCTGTGTCAACCACCAAAACACTCCCACTTCGCACTCTCTTCCCACAGCCCATGTCAGTTCCCACATTAATTCAACTGCACACACTCTACCAACAGACTTTGTCAATCCCCAAACAAAGCCAATTGCACACGCTCTCCATACAGCCCTTATCAGTCCGCAAACTAATATCAATGCCCACTCCTTCTAGCAAACAGCGTCAGTCCCCAAACTAATCTCACTGCCCACTCCCCTCTCGCAGTCTGTGTCAGTCCCCAAACTAATCTCACTGCCCACTCCCCTCTCGCAGTCTGTGTCAGTCCCCAAACTAAACACGTTGCCCACTCCCCTCTCGCAGACTGTGTCAGTCCCCAAACTAATCTCACTGCCCACTCCCCTCTCGCAGACTGTGTCAGTCCCCAAACTAATCTCACTGCCCACTCCCCTCTCGCAGACTGTGTCAGTCCCCAAACTAATCTCACTGCCCACTCCCCTCTCGCAGTCTGTGTCAGTCCCCAAACTAATCTCACTGCCCACTCCCCTCTCGCAGACTGTGTCAGTCCCCAAACTAATCTCACTGCCCACTCCCCTCTCGCAGACTGTGTCAGTCCCCAAACTAATCTCACTGCCCACTCCCCTCTCGCAGACTGTGTCAGTCCCCAAACTAAACACATTGCCCACTCCCCTCTCGCAGACTGTGTCAGTCCCCAAACTAATCTCATTGCCCACTCCCCTCTCGCAGACTGTGTCAGTCCCCAAACTAATCTCACTGCCCACTCCCCTCTCGCAGTCTGTGTCAGTCCCCAAACTAATCTCACTGCCCACTCCCCTCTCGCAGACTGTGTCAGTCCCCAAACTAATCTCACTGCCCACTCCCCTCTCGCAGTCTGTGTGAGTCCCCAAACTAATCTCACTGCCCACTCCCCTCTCGCAGACAGTGTCAGTCCCCAAACTAATCTCACTGCCCACTCCCCTCTCGCAGACTGTGTCAGTCCCCAAACTAATCTCACTGCCCACTCCCCTCTCGCAGACTGTGCCAGTCCCCAAACTAATCTCACTGCCCACTCCCCTCTCGCAGACTGTCAGTCCCCAAACTAATCTCACTGCCCACTCCCCTCTCGCAGACTGTCAGTCCCCAAACTAATCTCACTGCCCACTCCCCTCTCGCAGACTGTGTCAGTCCCCAAACTAATCTCACTGCCCACTCCCCTCTCGCAGTCTGTGTCAGTCCCCAAACTAATCTCACTGCCCACTCCCCTCTCGCAGACTGTGTCAGTCCCCAAACTAATCTCACTGCCCACTCCCCTCTCGCAGACTGTGTCAGTCCCCAAACTAATCTCACTGCCCACTCCCCTCTCGCAGACTGTGTCAGTCCCCAAACTAAACACATTGCCCACTCCCTTCACTCAGCCTGCACCGATCCCCGACTCACTCTTTTCTCAGAAACTTGCAATACCCCAAATCTCACCCATAGTTGCATTTTCCAATCCAGTATGAACTGCCTTGGTCGCGGACAGATTTCTCAACAAAATTCTGTGAAAATAAATTACTATCATTAAAGTTTGAATTTAAGGAGCGTCACGTTACGTCTGACAAAGGGAGAGCGCGAAGGGATGGTGTGGAAGGAACTCTGTATCTCACACCAGTAGAATGTGATGGCAAGATGCAGGGAGCCTCACTCTGTGTCTGAACCGGGGAGTGTGTAATGCGACGGTGTGGAGGGAGATTCACTCTGTGCCTGACCTCGGGAGTGTGTGATGGGACGGTGTGGTGGGAGATCACTCTGTGTCTGACACCGGGAGTGTGTGATGAGACGGTATGGAAGGGAGATCACTCTGTGTCTGACCACGGGAGTGTGTGATGGGACGGTGTGGTGGGAGATCACTCTGTGTCTGACACCGGGAGTGTGTGATGAGATGGTATGGAAGGGAGACCACTCTGTGTCTGACCACGGGAGTGTGTGATGGGACGTACTGGAGGGAGACTCACTCTGTGTCTGAACCGGGGAGTGTGTAATGCGACGGTGTGGAGTGAGCTTCACTTTGTGTCTGATCAAGATAGTGTGATTTGGGACGGTGATGCTGGAGCCTAACTCTGACTCTGAGTCCCGGAGTGTGTGATGAGACCGTATGGAGGGAGCTCTGACTCTCTCTATCTATCTATCTATCTATCTATCTATCTATCTATCTATCTATCTATCTATCTATCTATCTATCTATCTATCTATCTATCTATCTATCTATCTATCTATCTATCTATCTATATATACTGCTCTTCAGTTCATCTGACAAATACCTCTTCCTGGCTTGAACTGATTTCAAGTAGATTCGATTTAGAGTTGCAGCAATGCAGATCGGCCTCAGTGTAGGATCTTTCAAACGTGGATATGTAATAAAGCCGGTCTTCATTTCTTTTTTTAAAAACTTTTTTTATTGCATTTTTAAATGGTTACAAAGTAAAGTATGAAAAAAACAATGTATATAACCCTTACCCCCTCCCCTTAACCCCTCCCCCCTAACTGCCCTATAGAAAAAAAAGAGAAAGAAAGAAAAAAAAGAAAGAAAGAAAGAATGCCTGGTTGTTGGAAGAACTCCACATGCTCCATGGAATTCGTAATAACTCTAATATGTATATTTATTTCTTTCCCCTAATAAGCAATTGTTTCATCTTCAGAGCATCTATATATTTAATCCTGTCTTTTGTAAATAAGGGCTCCAAATTTTCAGAAATGTTTCATATTTATCTCTTAAATTATAAATATTTTTTTCTAATGGAATACATCCATAGATTTCTTTTTTCCAAGAGTCTATACTTAAATGTGTATCCGATTTCCAAGTAACTGCAATAGCTTTTTTGGCTACTGCCAGTGCAATTTTTATAAATTCTTTCTGATACTTATTTAGTTTGAGTTTCGGTTTTATCCCTTCAATATCACCTAGTAAAAATAATATTGGATTATGAGGAAATTGTGTTCCTGTAATTTGTTCCAGTAAAAGTCTTAAATTTGTCCAAAAAGGTTGAATTTTAGAGCAAGACCATGTCGAATGTAAAAAAGTACCAGTTTCCTCGTTACATCGGAAACACTGATCCGATAAATTTGGATTTATTTTTTTTTATTTTTTTGTGGTGTAATATATAATTGATGTAGAAAATTATACTGCGCTAATCTTAACCGAAGATTTATTGTATTTGTGATACTATCAAGACACAGTCTTGACCAATTTGTTTCTTCAATTTTAATATTCAAATCACTTTCCCATTATTGTCTTGACTTATGGACTCCTTGTTTAAATACCTGTCTTTGAATCAAATTATACATACAAGATATATTTTTTTTATTATTTCCTTTTTGAATTAAAATTTCTATTCCATTAGATTTCGGCAATAACATTGTTTGACCTAATTTTTCTCTTAAATAAGCCCTTAATTGAAAGTAACAAAATAAAGTGTTATTTGATATTTTATATTTATTCTTTAATTGATCAAATGACATTAATATACCTCCTTCAAAACAATTCCCTATATATCTAATCCCATTTTGAATCCAATTATATAAAAGTTGATTGTCCATTGTGAAAGGAATAAGTCTATTTTGAATTAAAGATCTCTTTGCTAATAAAGATTTTTTTTGTCTCATCATCAACATTTATCTTATTCCATAAATCAATCAAATGTTTTAATATAGGAGATTCTTTCTTTTCCCGTATCCATTTAGATTCCCATTTGTATATAAAATCTTCTGGTACGTTTTCTCCTATTTTATCTAAATCTATTCTAATCCATGCCGGTTTATCTTTCTCGAAAAAAGATGCAATAAATCTAAGTTGATATGCTTTATAATAATTCCTAAAATTTGGAAGTTGTAATCCTCCTAGATCAAATTTCCATGTCAATTTTTCCAACGATATTCTTGACATCTTACCTTTCCAGAGGAATTTCCTCACATATTTGTTTAACTCTTGAAAAAAATTCTGGGGTAATTGTATTGGTAATGATTGAAATAAATATTGTAATCTAGGGAATATATTCATTTTTATAGTATTTACTCTACCTACTAATGTTATTGGTAATGCCATCCATTTTTCAAGATCTTCCTGAATTTTTTTCAAAAGTGGTAAATAATTTAATTTGTATAAGTTTTTTATATCATTATCAACTCTTATACCTAAATATTTTATACCATTTGTTGGCCATCTAAATTGAGTTATTAATCGACATTGATTATAATCTCCTTTAGTAAGAGGTAACATTTCACTTTTATCCCAATTTATTTTATAACCCGATATTTTCCCATATTCTTCTAGTCTATAAGATAATTTGCGTAGTGAATGTAATGGATCTGTTAAATAAAGTAGAACATCATCAGCAAATAAGTTAATCTTGTATTCTTCCTGATTAACTCTGAAACCCTTAATATCTGGGTCCATTCTGATTAATTCAGCTAGTGGTTCTATTGCCAACACAAATAAAGCAGGTGATAGTGGGCAACCTTGCCTAGTTGATCTTGTTAACTGAAATGATGTTGAAATTTGACCATTTGTCACTACTTTAGCTTTGCGATTAGTATTTAAGGTTTTAATCCATTTTATAAATGATGTTCCTAGTCCATATTTTTCCAATACCCTAAATAAAAAATCCCATTCCAATCTTTCAAATGCTTTTTCTGCATCTAAAGCAACTGCCACACTCATTTCCTCCCTCTTTTGTGCTAGATGGATTATACTAAATAACCGAATTACATTATCTGCCGATTGTCTATTTTTGATAAATCCTGTTTGATCCATATGCACTAATTTTGGCAAGCATTTAGATAATCTATTAGATAAGATTTTTGCTGTTATTTTATAATCGGTGTTTAATAAATAAATAGGTCTATATGATGTTGGTTTTAATAGGTCTCTATCTTTTTTTGGCAATACTATTAAAATAGCTGTTGAAAAAGATTCTGGAAGTTTATGCGTTCTTTCCGCTTGATATATTAACTCCATAAAAGGAGGAATTAATAAATCTTTAAACGTTTTTATAAAATTCAAGTGGAAAACCATCTTCTCCTGGAGATTTATTACTTTGAAGTGATCCCAAAGCTTCTGCAACTTCCTTCAATGTAAAAGGCATACCTAATCCCTTCTGTTCTTCTGTATTTAATTTTGGAAGAGTTATTTGTGATAAAAATTCTTCTATCTTAACGTCATCATTCTTTGATTCTGATTTATACAACTCAGAATAAAAATTCTTAAAAGCCTCATTAATTTCTAGAGGTTTATAAGTAATTTCATTCACTTTTGTTCGAATTGCATTTATTGTTTTAGAAATCTGATCTGTTTTTAACTGCCATGCAAGAAATTCACCTAGTTCATAATATCTCTGTTTAGTTCTCATAATTGCTTTTTTCTGTTCGATATGTCTGGAGTGTATTATGTTTTAACTTCTTATTAATAAGTTGCCTTCGTTTTTCTTCTGTCATATTTCTTTGAGATTCTTTTTCTAATTTTATAATCTCTTTTTCCAATTGATCTATTTCTATCATATATTCCTTCTTAATTTTAGAAGTATAACTTATTATCTGGCCTCTCAAATATGCTATCATTGCTTCCCTCAATATAAATTTATCATCAACTGAATGTAAATTTGTATCTAAAAAGAACTGAATCTGCTTTTTCATAAAATCACAAAAATCTTGACGTTTTAGTAGAATTGAATTAAATCTCCATCTATAAATTGATTCCTCTTTATATATCATTATCATTGTCATTATTAAATAGAGTGATCAGACAATATTCTTGCTTTATATTCCACATTTTTCACTCTATCTTGAGTATTTGTTGATAATAGGAAAAAATCTATCCTTGAATATGTTTTATGTCTATTTGAATAAAATGAATAATCCCTTTCTTTTGGATTGATTCTTCTCCATATATCAATCAAATTTAAATCTTTCATCAATGATAGAGTTAATTTTGCTATTTTTGATTTTGTAATAGCCTTTGTTGATGTATCTAAAACTGGATCTAAACAAAATATTAAAATCTCCACCTATTAATATTTTATCATGTGCATTAGCCAAATTCAAAAAGACCTCCTATATAAATTTTACATCATTTTCATTTGGTGCATAAATATTCATAAGAGTCCATAGTTCTGAAAAAAATTGACAATGTATAATTAAATATCTTCCGGCCGAATCAATTAATATATTTTGTATTTTAATTGGTAATTTTTTATTAACCAAAATTGCTACTCCTCTTGCCTTTGAGTTAAGTGAAACTGCAATAACATTTCCAACCCAGTCTCTTTTTAATTTCTGATGTTCTATATCCATTAAATGAGTTTATTGTAAGAAAGCTATATCTAATTTCATTTTTTTATTATATGTTAAAATTCTTTTTCTTTTTATTGGTCCATTAAGCCCACTAACATTAAAACTTAAAAAAATCAATAAATTAGTCATTATTTTTATTTATGTCACTCCAATCTATAATAATACCTAATCTTTCAACTTTCATTGCATCCTGGGAAATCTTTTTAGAAGTCACCTTGTTGATATGTGTGTCCCCACCAATCATCCAGGCAAAACAATAGAAGAAAAATAGAAAATAAAGAAAAAAACAAAATACCCCCTTACTAATGTTGTGAAAGAAAAAAAACACAACATTATCCCCCTCTATTGTACGGGTCATGGCAATCGCCGTGATTACACACGTGAATCCCGTAGTAACCGATTCAAAGCTCCGCAGCCCCCCGCAACATAAAAAGTATATATAAAAAAACATACTATTCTCAATTAATATTTCTAAAATTTTACTTTTCTCCCTTATATCGTCCTTAAATGACCATCAGTTCCATTTGCTTTCTTTGCCTTCGTCTTTAACCATTACATTTAGAAATCGCTACGTTTAATTAACGAAGAGCTGGAAGTTTTTGTGCAAACACCTCCGCATCTTGATAATCAGAAAAAAATCTTTTTCCTTCCTCCAAAAAATTTATCAGTGTTGCTGGGTTAAAAACTTAAAAACTTATAACCTTTTTCACATAAAACATTTTTAGCTGGATTAAATTCTTTCTTTCTCTTCAAAAGGTTATAACTTATATCAGGATAAAAAAGAACTGGTTTCTCTGCTATCATCAACGGACCTTTTCTTCTTTTAGCACCCTGGGCAGCCGCCCTCAAAATCTTTTCTTTATCCTGGTATCTTAAACATCTTATCAAAATTGATCGCGGATTTTGATCATCTTGAGATCTTGGTCTTAAGGCTCTGTGCACCTTTTCAATCTCAATTAAAGTTTCTTCTCCCATTTCCAATTTCTCAGGAATCCATTTTTGAAAAAAAATTATTGGGTCTTCTCCTTCGGTACCTTCTTTAAGTCCAACAATTTTAATATTGTTGCGTCTACTAAAATTTTCAAGCTTATCAATTTTTCCCACGAGTTGTTTTCTTTCTGATGTCCAGGCATCATTATCATCTTCCATCTTCTTCATTCTTCCATCTATTTCTTCCATTTTGACGTCCAAATCTGTAATTTTCTTTTCCAATTTTTCCTGTTTCTTTGTCATTTTATCAAACATAGCCTCCATATTTGTTATTGTTTTCTTTAATTACTTTTTGGTTACTTTTAATTACTTTTAATGCATTTAATTTATGCATTATTTGCCTCAAAATCTTTTTTGTATTTTCAGAGGAACTTTCATCTTCTTCTTCTTCTTCTCCATCTTCGTCTGATTTTTCCAGAGAGTCCGCCTCTCTCTCAGACTCAATTCACTGTCGGTTTCAGTCGTTGCTGGGTTTTGTAGTTCTGGTTGCTCTCTTTTGCGCATGCTCGTTCCTTTACGCTTGCGCAGTTCTCGTTGATCTTTTCCTTTAGAAATGGCCGATGCTGCCGCAGTCACCTTTTCTGTTTCACCGGTGGTGTGTTGTACCTGAGTCCGCGGTTCTTCAGTAGAAGTAGGCCTTGATTCTGTTCCATCTTGAGCGGTCTTCGCGGTAGCAGTTTTCTTCGTCCTCTGTTTATGAGGCATAGCTTAAAACAATCCAAAGTAATTTATAAGTATCCTTAAAAAAGTATTAATTAACTTTTCTTCACTTAAACATTAATTTATTAACTTTTTTACGGGAGGGCTGGGTTCCAGCGTCCCGAGCCTACGTCATCACGTGACGTACCCCCCCCCCCCTCCCCGGTCTTCATTTCTGATCCAGTCCTTGGAACCAGAATGCTCTGGAATTCAGGAACAAGGAACAGTGATTCTCCCTCTGCCCGTCTGGGAGTCAGTCATTGAATCTTTAACCCCTCCACACCGTCCCATCACACACTCCCGGGGCCAGACTCAGAGTGAATCTCCCTCCACCCCGTCCCATCACACAATCCCGGTGTCAGACACAAAGTGAATTTCCCTCCACACCGTCCCATCACACACTCCCGGGGTCAGACACAGAGTGAATCTCCCTCCACACCGTCTCATCACACACGCCCGGGGTCAGACACAAAGTGAATCTCCCTCCTCACCGTCCCATCACACACTCCCGGGGTCAGACACAGAGTGAATCTCCCTCCTCACTGTCCCATCACACACTCCCGTGGTCAGACACAGAGTGAATCTCCCTCCATACAGTCCCATCACACACTCCCGGGGTCAGACACAGAGTGAAGCTCCCTCCACACCGTCCCATCACAGACACCCGGGGTCAGACACAGGGTGAATCTTCCTCCACACCGTCCCATCATATGTTCCCGGGGTCAGACGCTGAGTGAATCTCCCTCCACCCCGTTCCATCACACACTCTCGTGGTCAGTCACGGAATAAATCTCCCTCCACACCGTCCCATCACACACTACCGGTTTCAGACACAAAGTGAATTTCCCGCCACACCGTCCCATCACATACTCCCGGGTTCAGACACAGACTGAATCTCCCTCCACACCGTCCCATCGCACACTCCCGGTGTGAGACACAGATTGAATCTCCCTCCACACCGTCCCATCACACAATCCCGAGGTCAGACACAGTGTGAATCTCGATCCATACCATCCCATCACACACTCCCGGGGCCAGACACAGAGTAAATCTCCCTCCACACCGTCCTATCACAATCTCCCGGGGTCAGACACAGAGTGAATCTCCCTCCACACCGTCCCATCACACCCTCCCGGTGTCAGACACAGAGTGAATCTCCCTCCACACCATCCCAGCACACAATCCCGGGGTCAGACACAGAGTGAATCTCCCTCCACACCATCCCAGCACACACTCCCGGGGTCAGACATAGAGGGAATCTCCCTCCACACCGTCCCAACACACACTCCCGGGGTCAGACACAGAGTGAATCTCCCTCCAGCCCGTCCCATCACACCCTCCCGGTGTCACACACAGAGTGAATCTCCCTCCAGCCCGTCCCATCACACCCTCCCGGTGTCACAGACAGAGTGAATCTCCCTCCACACCGTCCCATCACACACTCCCGGGGTCAGAAACAGAGTGAATCTCCCTCCACACCGTCCCATCACACTCTCCCGGGATCAGACACAGAGTGAATCTCCCTCTATACCGTCCCATCACACCCTCCCGGTGTCAGACACAGAGTGAATTTCCCTCCAGCCCGTCCCATCAGACCCTCCCGGTGTCACACACAGAGTGAATCTCCCTCCACACCGTCCCATCACACACTCCCGGGGTCAGACACAGAGTGAATCTCCCTCCACTCCGTCCCATCACACACTCCCGGGATCAGACACAGAGTGAATCTCCCTCTACACCGTCCCATCACACCCTCCCGGTGTCAGACACAGAGTGAATCTCCCTCCAGCCCGTCCCATCACACCCTCCCGGTGTCACACACAGAGTGAATCTCCCTCCACCCCGTCCCATCAGACACTCCCGGTGTCAGACACAGAGTGAATCTCCCTCCACTCCGTCCCATCACACACTCCCGGGTTCAGACACAGAGTGAATCTCCCTTCTCACCGCCCCATCACACACTCCCGGGATCAGACACAGAGTGAATCTCCCTCCACACCGTCCCATCGCACACTCCCGGGGTCAGACACAGAGGGAATCCCCCTCCGAACCACCATGAGAGGCCTTGTTGAAAGCTTTTCAAATTCGACTAATACAATATCCACCCCGGGCTTCATCAATCAACCATTTTTCATAAACAATGTGATCAGGTTTGTAAACTATAATCTCACCCACACAAAGCCATTTTGCAAACCTCAAAAAAATATGCCTTTACCGATGTGAGTTGAGTCTATGAGTAAGAATTAATGTAAAGACTGATGCACGAGTCAACCATTTACCGGACGTACAAAAAAGCTGGATGAGCTCAGCAGGGCCGGCAGCATCAGTTGAAAAAAGCAGTCAATGTTTCTGGTCGAGAACCTTCGTCAGGTCTAAAGAAGCAGGGGGCAGGGGCCCTATGAAGAAGATGGCGGAAAACGAATCAGAGGAAAGATCAAGGGTGGGGAGGGGAAGCAGGGCGGGGTTAGGCAGGAGAGGAGAAAAAGGAATCTAAGGGGAAAGCACAATGGGTTGCTGACCCCACCAGACCACCACACCAGCCTCCGGAACCAGCATATTATCCTACGCAACTTCCGCCACCTTCAACAGGACCCCACCACTAAGGACATCGTTCCCTCTCTACCCCTCTCTTCTTTTCGCAGGGATCGTTCGCACGCATCTATCCGAACTTCTATTAAATATTGAAATCAAATTTGCATGCAACACTCATTCTGGCAGCTCGTTCCAACACTCTCACAACCGTCTGAGTGAAGAATTTTCCTTTCCTGTTCTCCTTAAACTTTCACCCATCATCCTTAACTCATGCCCTCTGGTTGTTGTACCCCCCAACCCCCATGGAAAAAGCCGACTTGCATTCACTCAATCACTGGGACTTCATCTGTGCAGGGGTGATCGATACCAAAGGGATAGTTTGCATCTTCACTAGAAAGGGGTGGTGGTCAGTATCCTGAGGTTCTGCGCTGTTTTTTCACCACACGTTTTCTGACAAATGATCATCGCAATTGGCAAACAAGAGGAAATCTACAGCTGCTGGAAATTCGAGCAACAAACTCAAAATGCTGGAGGAGCTTCGCAGGTCAGGCAGCATCTTTGGAAAAAAAAGTACTTCTTCTGTTAATGCTATCTGGCCTGCTGAGTTCTTCAAGCAATTTGTGTGTGTAGACCATCGTACGTTATAGTCTGTAACTTCCTTTTGGAATTGAAGACAATTCGATGTGGCTGAACCGAGGCGAGATAGCCGATCCTTTGCTGAGAGCAAGGAAGACACAAGCTTCGATCGGTGTCAGCACCGTGCGAAAGCCAGTTGCAGGTGCTGAGGTTTGGGCAAGATTGAGTCTGTGTTTTACTTTAGTAGCAATGTTAGATCTGTGAAGGGAGCACTGGTCTGAACTGCCCAGAGAAATTACTCTTGCCAATGGAACTGTTTTGAACGCTGACATTAAATTTCTTATAATGGACTGCACGAATCCTAATCTCTGAAACAACTTCACGAGAATGAGTGTGAAGTCCGTTATTGCAACTACGGGGTAATGGGATCAGATTCAGCTAACTGTACGGACAATAGCTATGTCACCAGTAATATCACAACTTCTGCTGATGGCAGTTACAGATTCGGCTGGCAGGCTGAACAAACGCTGTCAAGGGGTTATTACAATTCGGCATATGTAGTACCAAATAGATACCATCTGCCAGCGTTGAAGGATGAAGGAGACTGAGCAACGTTACTGGATTGCAGTGTTCCTGTTCTGGGACCGTGGATAGACAGAAAAAGCCAGAGAAAGCAGCACCTCCTAGTGGCCACATATTTTAATTCCACGTCCCATTCCCATTCTGATATGTCTATCCACGACTCCTCTACTGGCACGATGAAGCCACACTCAGGTTAGAGGAACAACACCGCATATTCCGTCTGGGTAGCCTCCAACCTGATGGAATGAACATTGATTTCTCTAACCCGTTAATAACCTCCCTCCCTTTCTTAGCCCATCCCTGATTGATTTATTCCCCACCCTCCCTTTTTACGGAGACACTAATCTTACCTCCACTAATGCCCACCTTTAAGTACTCACCCTGGCATTTTAAAGCTGCACCTTGTCATATTTGATACTTGCACCCTGGGTAAGTGATTCTGCTTGTCTACGCCTCTCTTAGTTTTATAAAGTTCTACCATTTCACCTGTCAGCCTCCTTCACTTCGTGGAAAACAGTCCAAGTCAGTATGATCTTTCCTTGTAACTGGATCCCGTGGTCCATGTAACATTCCTGTGAATCATTTTTGCATCGTTTCAGCTGAACCACATCCTTCCTCTCGTGGTGACCAGAACTGCACAGGGTACTCCTGGTGTGGTTTCATTATTGATTTGTACAACTGTAATATGATATCCCAGCTCCTCCCAAAGCCTTTTGCCGATGAAGGCAAGCATGACGTGCACCTTCTTCACAACCTTGTCTACCTGTGTTGGCACCTTCATGAAATTATGTACCTGTACCCCAAGTCTTTCTTTTCGTCAACAATCCTCAGGAACCTATTATTCTCTGTCTGTGTCTTAACCTGCTTTAACTTTGCAAAATCCATCATTGTGCATTTGTCTGACACTGTAACAAAACCTCTCTATTTCTCTACAGCAATAAATATCAATGAACCATTCACCTCTGAACCTTGGTCATATATGTTTTTATGAACCACTCACTACACCCATCTCTACTTTGTTGTGCAGGAGAACACATTGCCGCCTCTCTATTTCTCTCATTGACAATTTATCTCTACATAAATAATTGTCTGACTTTTGTTTCCTCCTGCTTCTCTGCATGCCATCACACTTTACCACATTAAGCTTCATTTACCAAGTATTCTTCTCACCAACTTCCTCCTGTCTTGTTGGAGAGACCAAATGTTCAATCACAACACGTCCCCTCATCACGCTCCCCATCATTGACACCGTGGATTCGGCACATTCTGCCCTTCCATCGGGTCATTAATATCAATAAGTCATTGATGATCCAGAACTGGTCCCTGGAAAACTCCACCAATTATATCCTCCTTACACGTTATTCTGTCTCAGTATGATAACCTGACTTCAATCAATATTAACACACTTCCTTTCCAGCACAGAGCTCTTGTCTTGTGCACTTGCCTTACATGTGGTAAATGCCCCTGAAAGTACAAAGACACACTTCTCCAACTTCCCCTATAAAGTCTCAAAACTCTGGTATCACACAGAATGCTGGTGGAACGCAACAGGCGAGGCAGCATCTATAGGGAGAAGGGCTGTCGAAGTTTCGGGCCGAGACCCTTCGTCAGGACTAACTGAACGGAAAGATAGTAAGAGATTTGAAAGTGGGGGGGAATGCAAAATGTCAGGAGAAGACCGGAGGGGGTGGGGTGAAGCTGAGAGCCAGAGAGGTGATTGGTAAAAGGATTACAGAGCTCGAGAAGGGAAAGGATCATGGGACGGGATGCCGAGTGAGAAAGAAAAGGGGAGGGGAGCACCAGAGGGAGATGGAGAACAGGCAGGGTGATGCGCAGAGAGAGAAAGAAAAAATAAAGGGAAAAAGGGGAAAAAAACTAAATATGTCAGGGATGGGGTAAGAAGGTGCATTAACGGAAGTTAGAGAAGTCAATGTTCATGCCATCAGGTTGGAGGCTAACCAGCTGGTATATAAGGTGTTATTCCTCCAACCTGAGTGTGGGGTGAAGAGTCTCGGCCCGAAACGTCGACAGTGCTTCTCCTAATAGATGCTGCCTGGCCTGCTGTGTTCCACCGGCATTTTCTGTGTGTTGTTTTAATATTCAGTAACCCAGGTTACAGGGTCCAAGACCAGGTTCCAGATGGACAGGGTGGTGAAGAGGGGTTTGGAACACTGTCCTTCAGTCAGGGCACCGAATATAGAAGCTGGGAAGAAATGGTGCAGATGTACACCACGTTGGTTTCGCCGTATTTTGCAAATAGTGTTTAGTTCAGGTCGCCCTGCTGTATGACAGACACCAATCAGCTGGAAAGAGTGCAGAGGAGATTTACTGGGATGTGACTGGATCTCAAAGGACTGAATTGTGAAAGGTGTTTTGGACAATTTTCCCTGGAATGTCAGAGAATGAGTGCTGGTATTGCAGAGGTGTATTGCAGTGTGGGTCGAATAAAACAGTCTTTCTGCCAGTGTTGGGGAATCAGGAACCGGAAGGCATTGGTGTAAGAGGAGATCTAATAGGAACCTGAAGGGCAACATTTCCAAGCACAGGCTGGACAGCAAATGGAATGAGCTACTGGGGGAGTGGTTGAATGAGGTACATCGAAGCAGTACTCGGACAGGCTAATGGGAAGGAAAGGTTTTGAAGGATATGGGTCAGAAGGTGGGAAATGGGACAAGGACGGAGTATAACATTGTTCATAATATCGTTGTGAGGCGGTTACAGACCAGAAGCTCAGATGGGAATTTTGGTCAGTGTGGACCATTTGAGCTGAAGACTTGTTTCTGTGCTGTGTGAATCTGACTGTAAACCCTCTTGGTTTAGTTCAATGACATTAAACTTTTCTAAATGACTTGTCATTTCTTCACAGATTATAGACTCCAGTACAGTTACCTACTTTGTTTTCCTTTCTCTTCCACCCTTCAGCAATGGTTTTCAGCTCCACTGGGACCTTTCTGTAACAGTGATTTTTGACAGATTCCAATGTCTCTACTTTCTCTCCAGCCTTCCTGTGAAACCGTCTGGTGCAGGTCGTTGGGAACTGGATATTTTTGCTTTTAGTCCCATTAGTTTATCACCCCTGATGGTGATTGCTACACATTATGGCACAGCATTGAAATGTCACCGTTAGATATCTGTAGGATGTTTGCTGTGTCCCCACTGAAAACACTAATGGAAATTATTGAGTTAACTAATCTGTTTTTCCTTGATATTTTTATCTTTTGTCTCATCATGAGTTACTGGAAAAATCCCGACTGTTTTGTCCACCCTGTCGTTGCCTCTTTGTTTGTTCTCTGAGTTAATATTTACCTTGAACTCTTTTAACCACAGACTGTTGTTTGCTCCCTGTGATTCCTCTGTCTGATCGGGATAAATGTCGGCTCTAACGAACCTTCTCCTTAAACATCTGCCACTGCTCATATTCAGGATCCTTCACCGCAAGAACTCTCTGTAATACCACCTCTTTACACAGATTACAACTGAAATGGCATGTTCCTGGGTAAATAAACTACTGTATGAAACTGTCTCTGACCATTCCACAAATTCCTCTTCCACTGAACCAGTCTGATTATTTTAATCAATAAACAAACAGAAGCAAACACACAGAGAATGTTGGAGGAACTCAGCAACCAGTCGACAGCTCGGGCTGGGAACCTTCATTCTGATTAAAGAGAAAGAGACAAAAGCCAGAATTAGGTGATGGGGGAGGAGTAGAAGGACAAGTGAGTGCGGGAGGGGTCTGGTTTCTGGAGGAACGATTATGTGAAGAGCTGAGTGACAGGCAGAAAAGGCAAAGAGATGAAGAGAAAGGAATCTAACAGGAGAGACGCAGGACCACGGGATTACACAAAAGAGATGGAGAGCCAGACAGAATTGATGAGGAGGTCATGGCGGTGCGTGAGGGGAAGTGAAGGAGTAAAAAGCCACCAGAATAGGGCGGGGGGATCCGAAGGAACGCTGAGGTGGAGTGGGCGGAAGAAGCACAGGATATTCATTTCTTGAATTTGAAGAAATCAATGTTCATGCCGTCGAGATTGGAGGCTACACAATCGGAATATGAGTCGTTGCTCATTCAACATATACTTGGCCTCATCGCAGCAGGAGAGGGGGCCATAGTCAGACATGCTGTTGATGGCCCTCCGCTCGTCAGGTTCGACCATGGATATTGTACCTTCGCGGATGAAAGTCAATATGCAAGTCAGGGTAGTACGATACATAAAGCAAGCTGTTGCCCATGCAGGGGTGAATGCTCTCCACGCAGCTGATGAATCCAGAGCAATGGTCGAGACCGATGCAGTCAGGCACCAGAGGTGTCGCAGAATTAGCGGTGTGTCTCGAAGTAGGGATGACCGTCTCTAATGACATTTGATCTATTTCTGTCACAGCCCTAGCTGTATCTACACTAACTTCCCTCAAGGTCCAAGGGAAAATCCTGTCAGGACCCAAAGGCTTTTGCCATTTTATATTCGTTAAAAGCGCCAGTACTTCCTCTTTTTTACTCATCATAGTTTCCACAACTACCATACTTGTTTCCCTTATCTTACACGATACAATTTACTTCTCCTTATTGAATACCGAAGAAAATAAATTGTTCAAAATCGACCCCATCTCTTTTGGCTCCACATATAGCTGTCCACTCTGATTCTCTAAGGGACCAATTTTCTCCCTTACTATCCTTTTGCTATTGATATAACTGTAGAAACCTTTAGGATTTATTTTCACCATACTTGCCAAAGCAACCTCGTATCTTCTTTTAGCGTTTCTATTTTCTTCCTTAAGAAAATTTATTTATATTCTTTATATTCCTCAAACACGTCATTTACACCATGCTGCCTATATTTATTATAGATCTTTCTCTTTTTCGAAATAATCTTCCAATGTCCCTTGAAAACCATGGCTCTCTCAAACATCTCACACTCTCTCATACCCGGACTCCAGCACCATCAATACTGGTTCAAAAGACCATGTAATGGCCCCCCGTCGATCTCGGCTGCCACAGCAACCCAGGGCATATTCAAATACCGGACTCCAGCACCATCAATGCTGGTTCCAAAGACCATGGAATGGCCCCGCCGTCGATCTCGGCTGCCACAGCAACCCAGGGCATATTCAAAACCCGGACTCCAGCATCATCAATGCCAGTTCCAACGACCATGGACACCTTCAACGCAATTGCGCAGACCCCAACTGCGACTCCAGCCTTGAACACCAGGCCGGGTCTTCACGTGCAGCGGTTGTGACTCCTGTCTGACCTTCCCCAAGCACCACTCTGCATTCTCCTCTCCCTCAATCCCATCGTCAGCTCCTGGACCCTCAGAGGCTCCACCTTCCTCTCACCCTAATCCTCCCCTCTCCACCGACTTCACCAGCCTCTCCCCTGTGATCTTATCTCTCACCCGTGCCGGGAATTTACCATCCCCTCCGACATTCAACTCCCTGAGGCAGAGTGCTCTGTCCTCAGTAAAGACCTCATCTTTGTGCTCCTTCGCCCACACCTCAGCGAGTTCGACGTACGCCATGATGCTGAACTTTTCTTCCGCCGGCTCCGTCTACGAGCCTAATTCTTCGGCAAGGACTCCCACCCCCACCGATGACCCGTCTTCAACCAAACTCCTCTTCATCAACACCCCGCTCTGGTCTTCTGCCTGCTCTGGATCTCTTTATTGCTAGCTGCTGACGGAACATCAACCATCTGGACTTCCACTTGTTCCACTTCCAACCTCACTTCTTCCGAAAGCTCTGCTCTCCGCTCCAACCCCAAACTCAGTATCAAACCCGCTGATAAGGGGGCGCTGTCGTGGCCTTGTGTATTGACTTCTACATGGCCGAGGCACAGCGACAACTCACTGATACCTCCTCTTACTTACACATCGATCATGACCCTACTAAGGAGCACCAGGCCACTGTCTCCCACACCATCACCAACCTTGTCAGCTCAGGGGAGCTCCCATCCCCTGCCACCAATCTCATAGTTCCCTCACCCTGTACTTCCCGTCTCAGCCTCCTGCACAAGATCCACAAATCCACATGCCTGTCCAGGTAGACCTATTGTCTCAGCTTGCTTCTGCCCCACCGGACTCATTTCTGCGTATCCTGACACTGTTTTATCCAACCTTGTTCAATCCCTTCCCACCTATGTTCGTGACACTTCTCATGTTCTGAATTTTTTCAGTGATTTTTAGTTCTATTGCCCCCCACTGCTATATTTTCGCCATAGACGTGCAGTCCCTATATACCTCCATCCCCCACCAAGAAGGTCTTAAAGCTCTCCGATTATTTTTGGATTCCAGACCAAACCAATTCCCGTCTATCACCACTCAACTCCGTCTAGAGGAATTCGTTCTCACTCTCAATAATTTGTCCTTTGGCTCCTGCCACTTCCTCCATACCAAAGGTGCAGCCAGGGGCACCCGCATGGGTCCCATCTACGTCAGCCTTTCTGTTGGCTTTGTGGAGCAGTCCATGTTCCAAGCCTATACGAGTATCTGCCCCCCTCTTTTCCTTCGCTACATCGACGACTGCATTGGTGCTGCTTTCTGCACGCATGCTGAACACGTTGATTTCATTAACTTTCCCTCCAACTTCCATCCTGTTCTCAAATTTACCTGGTCCATTTCCGACACCTCCCTCCCCTTTCTTGATCTACCTGTCTCCATCTCTGGAGACGGCTTATCTACACATATCTTCTATAAGCCGACTGAATCTCACAGCTACCTGGACTATTTGTATTCCCACTATGTCTCTTGCAAAAATGTCATCCCCTCTTCGCAATTCCTGCGTCTCCGCCGCATCTGCTCTTGGGATGAGGCTTTTCATTCCAGGACGAAGGAGATGTCTTCCTTTTTCTATATACCGTCTGGGCAGCATCCAACTTGATGGCATGAACATTGACTTCTCTAACTTTCGTTAATGCCCCTCGCCTTCTTACCCTAGCCCTGATTTAGTTATTTCCCCCCCCCGCCACTTTTTGTTCTCTCTCTGTCCATCACGCTGCCTGTTCTCCATCTCACTCTGGTGTTCCTCTCCACCTTTCTTTCTCCCTAGGCCTCCCGTCCCATGTTCCTTTCCCTTCTCCAGCCCTGTATCCCTTTTGCCAATCAACTCTCTAGCTTTTTGCTTCAACCCACGCGCTCAGGTCTTTTCTTATATTTTTGCATTTCCCCCTCCACCTCCTATTTTCAAATCTCTATCTTTTCTTTCAGTTAGTCCTGACGAATGGTCTCGGCCCGAAACATCGACAATGCCTCTTTCTATACATGCTGCCTGGCCTGCTGCGTTCCACCTTCATCTTGTGTGTGTTTCTCGAATTAGCAGCATCTGCAGATTTCCTTGTGTTTACATTGATTTCTTACAATTTTAAAAGTAAGGTTGCTATTAATTGATACCAAATTATTCAAAGGAAAATTTTCATTCTTATGAAAATTTATTTTATGTCCTGAAAACTGGCAAAAACAGGAGAATGAAGGAAGTACGAAAGGTAATGAAGTCTTAACATTAGAAATTTAAAGCAAAAGGTCATCGGCATAATGCAAAAGTTCTAAAGAAAGGACATATTTGACACAGCTTTGTGGACCAAGAAGCCTGTATTGTGCTGTTGCAATTCTACGTTCTGTATGTTCCTATTCTACCTGTTTCCTCAACACTACATGCCCTTCCACGAATCTTTCTAACATCTGAAACTTGGCAACACAGCCATCTATTCTATCATATAAGTCATTATATACAGCAAAAAAAAAGAAGTGATCCCAACACCGACCACTGTGGAACACCACTGGCCACTGGCAGGTAACCGGAAAAGGAGCATTTTATTCCCAATTGCTGCCTCTTACCAATCAGCCAATGACCTGACCATGTTAATAACATTCTAGTAATATCATGGGCTCTTACTTTTGTAATCAGCCATCTGTGTGGTAACTTGTCAAAGGCCTTCCTGACGTCCAGATAAACAAAATCCGCTGCATCCCATTTATCTATCCTACTTGTATTCTCCTCAAAGAATTCCAACAGGAAGACGTGAATTATTCAACGAGTAAATAAATAGACTAAGCTCAGAGATAGTGCTTAGCCGATGACGAATTATTTTGACACAACTAAAGCATCCATTTATCACTGACTGAAGAGTCGTGGAAGATTGAAGATTGTCACCATCCAGACTTTAGGTGATCCTAACCCTCTGTGCAATTCCCAATCTACAATACAAGGTCAGCAATATTCATTTGTTACTGAAAGCTTGGAGCCATAAAAATGTTATAAAATAAACATTTAACATTGAATCGGATAGAAAACCTGATTCATAAAGGTTTGGATACAGGAGGAAGTGGTTTATGATGAATGTTAAATTGTGTCAATGCTTAAAATAAGGGATAGCAAAAAATAAAGGCCTGAAAGAGGACCACAAGCTTTAGGTTTGGAGGCCATTGTGCCTCAATGACCCTGAGTTCTATGTTGCCTGGAGACAGGGGCTTCCGCTTTGGCTCTCGGCAGTATCAGCCGTACCAAATAGGTCAATAAGTAGAGGCCAGGCTAAGAGAGGTCCACGGGTCTGGGCGTTCAGCCAAGGAATAACAACTCTGACTAGTAAGACCAAACTGCTCCAGAAACAGCAATGAAGAATTATTCTAGATCTGAGTGTAAGGCTTCTCCTCAGTCTCCACGTGGGATGTGTACTGGACTGCACTGAAACCCAAGAGGAAGCTAGTGACATGGTGAAGAAAGCCCTGACCACGGCCAGAGAAGGAAGACATTTATTTCTGCCCTAACTGTCAGTAGTGTAATTGGCAGAAAATATAAATATAATAGTTGCACTTGGACTTTTAGCATTTTTCATTCTCAAATTATAACAGCTCAGAAGTGGTAGTCGGATGCAGCAAATTGAAGTACTTTATTACACAGAAGGAAACAACTCCAATGTCATGATGAACATCCTCTTATCATTAATCGTGTGCTCTGAATCATTCACCAGGAAATGCTGATGGATATTTGCCATACACACACATACTCATTGCAGAAATCAAAATCATATTTCTGGAGGTGTATTTCCTTAGCATCAGCTTGGCTTACAATTGAGACTGGATACAATTGGAAAGGAAGCTGAAATGTTTTCTCTGGAACACCAGAGACTGAGGCGGGATCAGATAAAAGTTTATAAAATTAAAAGAGGCACAGATAGATTAGACAGGGAGTATCTGTTTCCCGTGGTTGAAATGTCAAATACCAAAGGGCAGGCATCTAGAGTGAGAAGGCATGGGTTCAAGGGGCACATGAGAGGTAGGCTTTTGACTCAGAGAGTTGTGGATGACTGGAATGCATTGTTCTTACGAGCTCTTAACAGATCTTTACTTACCAAACGGTTACCTGCTGTGTTCTGGACAGCTATGTGGGAATATGCATCTCAGACTTTCGCACATATTTTCCTGTGAATTGACAAGAAACAAAGAACAGTGAATTCAGCTTGCAGCTCCGTTATCTCAGACTATTGACTTTGTTGCCCATGGAAGAATTCCACAGCATGCTTTCTGGAGTGCTGTTGCACTGAAAAGGGTTCAGGTATGAGGACAGGTGACAGAAAATAGTTGAGAGAATAACACACGCCAATCCTCATGGAGGGATCAGAAATTAAATGAGGGAGCTAAGTTCCTGGGTGTGAAAATATCCGAGGACCTAACCTGGACCCAACATATTTATGCTGTGGTAAAGAAGGTATTTCGGCGGCTATATTTCAATAGAAATTTGAGTAGATTTTGAATGTCACCAAAAACGCTATACTTTCTTGGAAGCTTGACAAAATTTGACATGTTAGCTGAAACATTTACAAATTTCCACAGTTGTTTGTTAGAGAGTATATTGACTGGTTTTCTCGTGGCCTGATATGGAAGTATCAATGCCATTGTACGGAAAAGCCTGTCAGTAGTAGTAAATATGGCCCAGTCCGTCATTGGTAAACCAAACCCACTAATCCCTCCTACCTACACCATGTCCAAATCCCTCCATCTTTCTGCATCAGATCACCTCTCAGTCTCTGGAGTTGCAGTGAAAACAACTATTTTATTACCCCTCTTGTGATAGTACACACCCTTTAACTGAGGCAGCATCCTGGTAAACATACTCTGCACCCTCTACTGAGCCTCCACATCCTTCCAAGTGTGGGGCCACCAGAACTTTATGCAGTGATCCTGACGTGGCCCAACGAGAGTTTTACCAAGTTGGAACATGAATTTTGAACTCAGTACCTGGACAAATAAATGAAAGCATTCTGTAAGCTTCTCTGAAGCAACATATCAACCTGTGTAGCTACATTCAACTAGCAATGAATGGGGATGCCATGATCTCTGCTCAGCAACACTCTAAAAGACCTTGTCCATAACAGAGTTCTGTCTCTTTGCATTTGCCCTGCAGAGTTGCAGTTCCTCACATTTCTCTGGGTCAAATTCCATCTGCCATTTCTCAGCCTATATCTGCAACTGATCTATATTTTGTTGTATTTATTGCCACTCCCTTGTACTATCCACAGCTCCGTCAGTCCTGGTATCATCTGCTAATTTACTAACGAATCCATCTACATTTTCATCCAGGACATCTAGAGACATTACAAGCAGCAGAGGTCCCATAATAGATCGCTGTGAAACTCCACTAATCGAAGACCTCCAGCTCCAATGTTTTCCTTTAACCACTCCTCCTGTCTCTTATGCGAAAGCCAGTACTGACTCCAAACAGCCAATTCCTTGCCAACCACATGCATCTGAATTTTCCGGATTACCATCCAAAAAGACTTTGCCCAGCGCCTGAGTAAAATCAATGTAGATACACGCACTGCCTACCCTTATCAAGCTCTATGTAAATAGCTTCTATTTGGATAAACAAGTTTGCCAAGAATAATCAATTGAAGGTGACCATGAACAAACAGGTCCTGACTCAGTGTCGTCAGTTGGGGGTCGTATGTCCGCACTGTCCCTGGGATCAAATCCACATATTTAGACATCAAAGTTAACACTATTGCTGCCAGAAGAAGTGAGAAACAAGATACACTTAAACATCATCCATAACATTTCCAATCTGTTGAACCCATTTCCCTGCAATTTAGTGAAAGACTGTCTATAGCCGTAGTTATGTGACTTGTCAGGACCTCAGTCCGAGCATGATTCAGCTGTACCCTGTCCAATCAAATCATCTCCATTCCTCCCCAAAAGTGGGACCAAAGTATCATGAATATCAGCAATTTTCCTCCAGTCTTAGAGGCACACTTTTAACTCCCTAATCTAATTGATCCTGTAACAAGCGCACGCACTTTACATAACAATGCAGAGTATATTAACCTTTTGATTCTGATTCCTATATTTATTTCTTAGCTGCTTAGCAGTCACTTTTCAGTGGTTATCCTATTTGCTGGACTCACCTGGACCAGGACCACTGATCATTTTTTTTCTCCCACCCCAAATTCCTCCGCAGTTCAGATGTGATGCCCCAAATCTATTATTTACTTATTTATTGAGATGCAAGATGGAACAAGGACTTCCATCCCCTCAAGCTGCGCCACCTAGTAAACCAAGGTACAAGCTGTGTAATCACAGGACAATTTGTAATGATCAATTCCCAAGCCTATCGGTCTTTGAACCGTGAAAAGAAACTCGATCAGTCGGGAATATCCCAAGCTTACTCAGTGGATGTAAAGAGACTCCGAGCATGATGGGACTGGAATTGTTCTCCAAACTCCGGAACGTCCCAGTCGCCCCACTCTTTGAGAAATGTGAAAGGCAGAAGATAGGAAACAAGGGGCCAGATAATCAGACTTTAGTGGTAGGGACGATGTTGGAGTTGATTGTAAAGGATGTGGTTTAGGGATTCTGGGAGGCACGAATAGCTTGTCGGAGGCATGGTTTCCTTGAGAAAACCTTGCCTGACTAATCTGTTGGAATTCTTTGAAGAAAGAAAAAAATAAGATAGACAAATATGTTGATGTTGTGTCGATGTAGATACGTTGATGTTGTGGACATAGATTTTCAGAAGGCTTTTCACAAGCTGCCACACATAAGGCTGTTTAACAAACTATAAACCCATGGTATTATTGAAAAGATACCAGCACAGATTCAAGAAGTGCTGCTTAGCAGGAGGAAAAGAGCGGGGAGAATGGGATCCTTTTCTGATTCATTACCTTGACTATTGGTGTTCCTCATGGCTTTGTGTTGTGACCATTTTTTTTTTATTATATGAGAATGATTTGAATGATGGGATTGATGGACCTGATGGAATTGATGGCCTTGTTGCAAAGTTTGCAGACGATACAAAGAGAAGTGAATCGGCAGGTAGATTTGAAAGAATAGGGAAGATACAGAAGAATTCGACACATTAAGGGAATGGTCAAATAAGTGGCAGATGAATCCAATGTTGAGAGGTTTATGGGTGTAAACTTTGTTAGAAGAAATGAAAGTTTTACTGCTTTCTAAATGGAAATAAAACATAAAAATCTGAAGTGCAAAAGCATTTGGGATTCCTGTGCAGCATTTGAAAACTTAATTTGTTGGTTGATTCTGTGGTCAGGAAGGTAAATGCCGTGTAAAATTTTATTTCAAGAGAATCAGAATATAAAACCGAGGATTGAATGTCTTGTAATATGAAGAGCATTTAGAACATAGAACATGGAAAACTTCCTGCACAATGCAGGTCCTTTGGCCCACAATTGTTTACCGAACATTTTTTTGAATTTCGAATTTACCCCGGATTACACAGAGCCCTCTATTTTTTCTAAACTCCATGTTCCATCCCAGGAGTCTCTTCAAATACCCTATTGTATCCTCCTGCACCATTCCACAAACTCATCACTCACTGCTTAAAATACTTACCCCTGACATCTCCTCTGTATCTACTTCCAAACACCTTCAAAATGTGCCCTCACACATTAGCCTTTTCAGCCCTGGGATAAGACCTCTGACTATCTGCACAAACAAAGCCCCTGATCATCTTATACACCTCTATTATGTCACCACTCATCCTTCGATGCTCTGAGAAGAAAAGGACAAGATCATTCAATCTATTCTCAATGGGCATGCTCCTCACTACCGGGACCATCCTCGTAAATCTCCTCTGCACCCTCTCTGTAGTCTCCACATTCTTCCTTTTGTGCAGCGACCAGAACTGGACACAGTATTCCAAGTGGGGTCTGACAGGGGTACTATATAGCTGCAATATTAACCTCTCGGCTCTTGATCTCAATCCCACAGTTGGTGAAGGCCAATGCACCGTATGTCTCATCAACCACAGTCAACCTGAACAGCAGCTTTGAGTGTCTTATGGACTTGGACCCCAAGATCCCTCTGCTCCTCCACACTGCCAAGAATTTTACTATTAATACTATATTCTGACATCATAATTCACCTACCAAAATGAACCACCTCACATTATCTTTGTTGAACTCCATCTGCCAACTCTCAGCCCAGTTTTGCACCATATCAATGTTCTGCTGTGAAATCTGACAGCTTTCCACACTATCCACAACACGCCCAACCTCTGTGACATCAGCAAATTTACTAAATCCTCTTCCACTTCCTCATCTAGACCATTTATAAAAATCAGAATGAGAAGGGCGTCCAGAACAGGTCCCTGAGGCACACCACTGGTCGCCGAACTCTATGCAGAATATGACTCGTTTAAAATCACACTTTTCCATCTGTGGGCAAGCTAGTTCTGGATGCTCAAAGCAATGTCCCTTGGATCCCATGCCTGCTTAGTTTCTCCATAAGCTTTCCATGGGATATCATATGAATTGCATTACTAAAGTCCATATACACTAAGTTTTCCGCTCTACCTTCATCAATATATTTAGTTACATCCTCAAAAAATTCAATCAGACTCGTAAGGCACAACCTTCTTTGACAAAGCCATGCTTTTAATTTATAATCATATTATACCTCTCCATGTGTTTATAAATTCGACCTCACGGGATCTCTACACCAAAGTACTAACCATCAACTGAAGTAAGACTCACTGGTCTTCAATTTCCTGGGCTAACTCTACTTCCTTTGTTGAATAATGGAACAACATCTGCAACACTCCAATCCTCCGGAACTACTTCTGTCCCCATTCATGAAGCAAATATCATTGACATGGGCTCCACCACTCGCCTTCCACAGTCGCCTGTGTTCCATTCACACGTACCCCCCGGCACTCTTTATTGGTCCTATTCTCTCACGTCTTATCCCCTTGCTATTCCTGTCATTGTAGAATGCCTTGGGGTTTTCCTTTATCCTGCTCATCAATCCTTCACCTGGCCGCTTCTGGCCTCAATCTTCTAGATCTCAATCATTATCTAGTCTTTCCCACCTTTCATGAGCTTTTGCTCTCCTCTTGATTAGATTTACAACAGCATTTGTACCCCATGGTTCCTGTCCCGTACGATCCTCTCCCTGTCTCATTAGAACACATCTCTTCAGGAATCCACACAAACATCCACTGAACATTTACCACATTTCTGCCATACATTTCCTGATAACATCTGCTCCCAATTCAAGCTTCCACGTTCCTACCGGATAGCATGATATTTCCCCCTACTCTTATTAAACGTTTTCCTAACTTATCTGTTCCTATCCCTCTCCAATGTCATGGTAAAGGAGATAGAATTGTGATCTCTATCTGCAAAATGCTCTACCACTGAGAGACCTGACACCTGACTAGGTTCATTTCCCAATACTCGATCAAGTACAGCCTCTCCTCATGTAGGCTTATCATCATATTTTGGCAAGAAACTTTCCTGAACCCACCTAACAATGCCACTCCATCTAAACCCCTTGCTCGATGGAGATGCTAATTAATATTTGGGAAATTAAAATCGCCCACTAAGTCAACCCTGTTATTATTGCATCTTTGATGTCCCTGTCATCTGAGTCACAGGGCAGACTCTGTGTCAGAAGTGCCACCATAGTTGCTTCCCCCATAGACTGTCTCCCCCAACAGTACTCTGCATTGTTTTCAAAGCATTTTCATAGCACCAGACATGTTAGACTGCCACCAACATAATAGTACCCTAACCCCATAACCAACATTTCTACTTCATATCCAAGATCCACAAACCCGCCTGTTTCAATGAATTTCTCCCAGAGCCATGAACAGTGAGATCTCTTCCTAAAGGTAAATGCCTTTTCAAAATACACTTGGCCTCTGATTGTTAACCCTGAGTTTTCCAGAGCCCAATTTATACTCAAAAGTATCAGAGGCAAAGTGGATCTACCTCAGTCTGCACAGGTGAATTTGACTTTCCTCCACTTCTGTAATTTGTGCATTGTTAACCTGCACTGATAAATACACCAGCTCAACAGGTTCAGTAACTCAAGTTCAAGTACAGACAACCAAATAAAGAAATGTTCCTCCAAACCATGGTGCACTCAGAAAACATATACCCACAAAGCACAGCACATAAAACACACCATTATCACAAATAAATGGCTAAAATAAAATTCACAATACATGCAGTGGGCAGCACGGGTGAATTGTAAAGAGTAAACAGTAAACAATAAACAGCTCACATTGCTCGTGATGAGACCTTGGTGGTGCGAGGATATTTATTAGGTTCTCAGCCTGAGGGAAGAAGCTGTTACCCAGTCGGCAGTCTGATGCTCCAGCATTTAATTCCTAAAGATTGTGGGTGTCAAAGAGATTGGCGGATGTGTGGTACGAGACCTGAACAAATTCAACTTTGTTATTTCACTAATGCTGCCCTCAAACGTTGTTAACATTCATTCTGTCTTTGTTCCTTGAGCGTGTCCTGTCAACCAGCCAGTCCAGAATTCTTGTTGTCATGGAGAATGGCTGAGAACAGAAGCAGTTCTTGCAGTCTCCATTTCTCTAAGTTCATCTTTCTCCCTCTATGATACGTCAGTCTTCCATCAGCTGAATAACAGAACTGAGCAGCAACAAGATAAGCAAGGCCACATGGTCGACAGGCACCAGTAGAACACACAAAGGGTGAAATATACATTGATCAATTTGTACTTTTTATGACTGCACAGAAAATATATTGGAATACGATGCACTGTTTCGATGTAAGTGAACAATTGGTGAGGTGTAGAAGAGGATATTTTAGGTCCGAATGTAAATGTCTGGGTCAATACGAGTGGCATTCAGATCTGTCACTGAAAGGGTAGCGATGAGCGTACTGGAAATATAGGTGCAGCAGATAAACACCAGTAACATTTTTAAACCTGATGTGGATGTAAGGCAAAGAACACCATGAATGTATCAAGTTCAGACAGTTACCAGCCTCTGATCTCTGCTGGACAGTGGAACAGGTTTAGTAGTCCCACAGGAAACACTGAGATTCTAAAGTGTTTGCGATTATCACTCATCATTCACTCAAAATCTACATTATGCAAGCTGTCCTCTTACTACAATTTTTCTCTGGAGAACCTGCTCAGAATGGCCTAGGACAATTAATCTGGGTATGTTCCCATCTTGGCCCACAGACACTTCATAATGCCAGTCCATGGGGTTAATTCAGTATTAAGCCCGAAAGCTGAGTGCTGCTTACTATATATAAAGTCACACTCGATAACGGAGTCAGCTTACAGGGGAGCTGGAAGCACTAGTGACAGTAGATCAGTTTGACAATTTATCCTCTGCACTGGTTTGCCAGCTGACTGCACATCAGCTGGACTCAAAGAGCACAGGGCCAGTTCCAGAGCAAACAGCTGCTCTGCTGACATCGGCAATCAGTGAGGAGCTTTTTCCACAAACTCAGTGTTAAAGATTCATCGGCTGAAAACACATGTCCACTATTACAAAAAGAAAATAATTTGAACTACTTAATAAAATAGATTTGGAGAAATATACTGCACAGAAAACAGGCACTTCGGCCAAACACATCCACGCTGAGCAAGTTACCTGAATGAGCTTCTTATTTGCCCTCAATGACCCTCTAAACCTTTCTAATCAATGCACATGTCCAAATGTCTTCTAAATGGTAAAAACATGTCTATTAACTTAGTTTGTACTTAGGAAATCTGAAATGAATTTAGCCAGGGGATTTCCCAGCTTGTGAACTGGGAAGATCTGTGGAATGTCACTCTCTCTTTTTGGACTCTATGGAAAGTCTATGGTGGAGCACAGGGGCCGTCGGCTGAGTCCAATGCAGGATTTACAGTTGTCCAGTTATGGGGATTACCCTCCACAGATACGTATTAGTCGCAATGAGAGATCAGACTTGACATCTGTTGCACAAAGACCAGCTCGTTCAATTCATACAAAGTCTGCAGGGTAACATAGTATTCCTCAGCTGACGAGAAATAAATCTCAATAATTTATTCACGATGCCCGATGACCTGCCTTTTTCCCTTCAGGAGCTGGGGTTTGGATTCAAAGATATTAAGTGGTGTAAAGTGCTGACCACTGATTTGCTACGTGGAAGTGGGTGAGATGATTCTGCATTGACAGAAAAGCTGACGTCATCCTGTTACGTATTCCGGCAACAATGAATGTATGAGCTCGGCAAGGGGTTCTGTATAACAAATAACACGTTTATTAAACACAGAAAACAACCCCCCCCAAAAGTAACCAAACACTAACGTAACCGGAAACAGCTGCTGTGCGGCAGCTCAAACAGTCCTTAAAGCGATATTGCAAAAACAGTTCTTGAAAGTAGTATTGCCAAAAGTTCGATATGCTCACAGTTCAGCTAAAAGGAGAGACTTTATAAGACTATTTAAATTTTCTTTCACGTCGCTTCACTTCGATACCCGATGTCGAACTTCTCCCACGACGAATTTACAAAATGGAACGGCTTAGAGGCACTGACCTTTCCTTTATCACACTGTCCTCAATCTCCGGCTTTCCCGCAGAGATTAACACGTGAACAGTCCACGAAATCCTTTCGATTAAGGATTAAATAAGGTCGAACCAGTTTCACCGTCGAAATAGATCCTCCTCGATCTTCGATCTTCACTCTCCACTGATTTCGGAACTAGCAGTATTTCAAGAACCTGCTGGCAATGATCTTTTAAACTTTTGGCATTTGATAAAACTTCAACCTTCAGCTAAACTGCGTCATCCCATTAAATCACGCAGTGGCATGAAATCAACTTGACAAATCCAGCCACGAGCTGCCCCTCCTCACAGGGTGGGGTCTTCCTTTTATAACCAGTAAAAAAAAACTGTCACATGATCTCTACTGGCGGGAAAATGACGTCATTTCACCATCACAAGACCATTACCTCAAGTCCAGTACAGCTTCAACCCCTGTCAAGTGACAAGGGTACCACTGTCATGTCACGAGTACGTAACCATCCATTCGTGGAATATACTGTTTTTAACTTTCCATTTGTTTTACTGTACCCAGTGAAAAACATCCACTTCATGTGACAGAAGCCATAACAGATCATAAGTCTGTTGGTTATTCAAACTTTATCTGGAGACCTAATAGAGAAATCCCATCCTTACCCATTCTGGTTTTTCATCACTCTCATCCCTACATCTAGACTCCTGACTCTTATCTGCCTCCTGACAAGCCTTTTGATAGTATCAAGTCTCCAGGAGCTTGTCAGGACGGGGACAGGATTGGACCCGAATGCAGAACGCAGGCACTGAAGTACTAGGGGTAGGACAGGATGGGGATGCCATGGCATGCAGGGGCTTATGCAGGCGGGGCTGGATCCCCGATTTCGTGATAGGGCAGGAGGATCCCAGAGCTCGTGGCGGGCCGCATGGATCCCGGGCAGAGCCACCTCCCAGGCTAAAAACACGGAGGCATCTGCAAGGAGCCGACACCTGGGCAGGTGCGGGGCACAACTCTTAGTGAGCAATGGGTGGAAAGGGCAGAAACCCCAACGGGCAGCGGCAGTCCAGCCAGGCCTGCCCGAGGGAGGCAAGGAATCTGAAGAAAGCTGGGTCCAGGGAGAGCAGTAGGGCTACCGTGATACACCGGTTTATTGGGAAGGGCAACCGACAGCGTGACAGCGCAGGCAAGGCGACTAAGGCGGAACAGCGGGACCAGCGCACACGAGAGAAGCAGTGGAACAAGACCAACCGACAGAACAGATGCAGAAGAGGCCGGCAACAGGGCAAAACAGGATTCCGAGCAGGCCGGCAACCAGGGAAAGAGCCGAATTCAGAGCCGGCAGCCCAGGTACAGATCGGGTAAAACCGGCTTCGGAGTAGGACAACCCACACCCGGCTCAGTCCCCGAGTCCCTTATAAACACCTGCCCCCTAATAGGCGACAGCTGTCCCTCCTTAAGTCAAGACGATTCAATGGCTCCGGGTGACAGGAGGGCTGGCTGGAGGAAGAGAAGAGTGCTTAGATTCATGGTACTTTGCTTCCACTATTGGGGAAGGATGGAGATGATTTGATTGGACAGGTTCCAGCTGAAACATGCTAGGTCTGAAGTCCTGACAAATCACTAGGGCTGTGGACAGTATTTCACTAAATAGCTGGGAAGTGGGTTCAACAGATTGGAATTGGAATGTTTTTATTATTGCCATAGGTACCGCAATAGTGAATGTTTTTGCATGTGTACCCTTGAGACAAATCAAATCATATCGTTACACAGTGTAATGAGGTAGGATAAGGTAAAACATTAATAATGCAGAAGGTGTAGAATAACGTGCAGAATAATTACAATAGAATTAAGGAAAAGTATGGATGAAATAATAGCATCCATGACATCACTGACGAGCGCTGCCTCAAAAAGGCAGCATCCATCATGAAGGACCACCACCACCCAGGACATGCCTTCTTCCCATTTCTGCCATCATGGAGGAGGTACAGGAGCCTGAAGGCACACACTCAATAGTTCAGCGACAGCCTCCTCCCATCTGACATCGGATTTCTTACTTATTTAACTTTTTTATACTATTTTTATAGAAATCTAACTGTGATTTACTGGATTTATTATAATGTATTACGATGTACTTATCGAGCATAACAAATTTCAAGACATATAGCAGTGATATTAAACCTAATTCTTTTTGTGAATATTAAAGAGGATACAAAGAGTACTTTTACAGATGTATAAACAGTAAAAGAGAGAGTAGAATGGATATTGGACCTCTGGGAAATGACACTGGAGAAGTTGTCAGATACACTGAAACGGCAGAGAACTGTACACGTACTTTGTGTCAGTCTCCAATGTTTTCCGACATGAAGAGATGCCAGAAATTGAAGCCTGGGCGGCATTGAGTATCATCACTTTTAATAAGGAGAAATTGCTTGGAGAGTTGTAAATCCTGACGGTGGATGGACAAGACACCACGGATTCGCAAAAAGAGGCTGAAGCGATTGTGAAGGCATTCATAGTGCAAGAATAATTAGTCAGGAATTGCTCCCCGTGACCGGGAAATCACAAATGTCACTCTACTCCTGAGGAACACAGGAAGGAAAAAGATAGGAAATTATTGGTTGCTGACCAAGATTGCAGTGGACGGTGCAATTTGAGAGTCCATGCTACGGATGAGGTATAAGTGCATCTTGGTTCTTACTTCTCCTAAGAGTAAGAGTGTTCACTTTGATTTTGTAAATATGTGGATTTCATCTCCAGGCACAGTGAGTATATAAGATCCCCATTTGAATACACTAAGATATGAACTGTTTGTTCATAGTCACAGTGCATTGATTACTCTTCACAAACATGTTTATCCAAATATTTGCGCCATTGCAAAATACTCCCTTTGAGGTTGTTCCCCTCCCTGAATCACAATATATAGGGGACAACCACCGAAATCTGATACAGCAGCTCAAAGAAAGCAACTTCGATTTCTTCGTTACAGGTAAATCTGATTTGTCTGAGTCTTTCTGAAATAATTATTGACAAGCATTAAATGGAGATGGCTTCATTGGTAAATTGGCAGATGATGAAACAATTGATGGAGCTGTGGATAGTGTGGAGGACTGGCAATAAATTTAGCAAAATGTAGATCAATTGCAGATATAAGCTGGGTAATGGCAAATGGAAATTGACCCAGATAAATGTGACGAATTGCACCTCAGTAAGGCAAACGCAAGACAGAACACTGTTATGGGCAAGGTCCTTTGGTGTTGCTGAGCAGAGAGATCATGGCATCCTAGTTCATTGCTAGTTCTAAGTAGCTACACAAGTTGGTATGTTGTTTAGAAATAGGCTTACAACATGCTTGCATTTATTATTCGAATAATTTAGCTCAATAGTCATGTTCCTACTTTGTAAGACTCTCGTTGGGCCACATCTGGAAGACTGCATACAGTTCTGGTCGCCCCACACTTGGAAGGATGTGGAGGCTTTGGAGAGGGTGAAGAATATGTTTACCAGGATGCTGCTTCATTTAGAGGGTGTGTGCTATCACAGGAGGCGTAATAAAATGTTGTTTCCACTGGAGCTCCAAAGGCTGAGGGGTAATCTAATAGAGGATTGCAGGAAGATGGAGGGTATGGACATGGTATAGACAGTAAGGATTAGTGTTTGGGTGTTTTTGATTTGCTTTAAAGCTAGTTCATCACAACATTGTGGCCCAAATGGCCTGGTGCTGTGCTGTACTCGTCATTGTTCTATGTTCTCAAAGCAATTTCATAGCAAACTGACATGTTTGACTGTTACTTTGTAGCTGTTGGTTAAATCCTTTGCTATTTACAACTTGCTATTTCTAAACTCAAGGTAAAGATTCCAATTAGAATTTTAAATCTCTCACAATATCATTAAACATGTTGGCTCCTAAACTACACAAGCAGCAATGACGTTAAATTAGTTTCGACATTCCATGTTCATGAGATGTTCTTCTGCACACCATTGATTTAACATGTCGTAATTTGAGTTAATAGCACCTTTCTGTCACCTTAAACAGTCTGACATATCACAGAAACAAATATTTTCACCCATAGATCTGCCAAAGATCAGATGACTTATATTTAAACGCTGGAATCTCTTGTACATGAAAGTCGCTGAAGGTTCTGAGATTCTCAAACAACCCTGCCTGGCACATGTGATCAATCCATGGTCAAGGTCACTAAGATCTCATTTCTCTTCTATGCTGATGTTTGGTCTCAACAGCAAATGAATCTCTTGACCATTCCTGCATGCTTTTATGCATTAAGTTACATCGAAAATTTTGGATGATGAGATATCGGCACTAACAAGTGTAGTGGGATGTACGGGTGTCCATAATAAAGTGGCCACTGAATGTATTATGCTCTGATTGGGCTGTCCTGAACCATTTCTCTGTCATTGAGGTATTTTAGAAGTAGAGTTTCTGATAAATTGAAAAAACAGCATCCAATCTCACTCATGCAGCAACGTTACGACAATGTGTTTGATAATGACACTGATAGAAAGGACAAGGACTGAACACCAGGGAGAAGTTGCCCATCTTTTCCAAGGTACATGGAAATCACTCAAGAGGCTTTAACATCTCTGCCTGGATTGCTTCAGAGCTGCATTGAAATAGCATCCTAGAATTTGAACTGTTCACAAGATTGGACCTTGAACCCATTCTATAGCCTCAAGGGAAGAAATACACCACCTGGTCACACTTGACACTGATACGAACTCAGCATAAAAACAACTTTAGGGAAATGGAAAACAATCAGCTCAGCAAAGGCAGCAGTACAGGAACTTGCAGCTCATACTGAATGGAATCTAAATTCATACTGTCTGTGATTAAAGAGAATAGTAATTTTAATGTTATTCTAAAAACAATTGAAGGGTGTTCTAAAGTAGTCTTCAAGGCTACTAGAGTCTGTACTTCTGCAGATAATCTATTACCTTCAGTGACAGGTATCTGATTGTACAAGACAATATGTGGGAACTGAATTCAGCTCAGATATACTATAGCCTATTGTTGAACACACACAACTTAAACTACAAAAATACAGTATTGCCTTTAAAACTGATCTGATTTACTGTCCCAGCTATCCAACGATAAGTCATTCTTGTCATATAGAAGTATGTCTGTATTCACTTTACCTGTATTCTCAGTTTTCTGAAATATTCTACCTCTCAATTTGTAGTTTCCAAAAGTCATAGGAGCAGAATTAGGCCATTTAAACCCAAAGGGTTTGCCCCACCATTCCATTTTGGCTGATTTATTATCCCTCTCAACCCCATTTGCTTCCCCTGGTCAGGAACCTTTCACAAACATACTAATGAATAATCTATCAATCTCCACTTTACACATCCCCAATCACTTAGCTTCACAGCTGTCTGTGGCAAGCAATTCCACAGATTCACCACCTTCTGGCTTGAGAAATCCCTCTTCATCCCTGTTGTAAAGGGACATACTTCTACTCCAAGGCTGTACCGTCTGGTCCCAAACTCCACCACCACAAAAGACATCCTCTCTACTTCAACTCTATCTAGGTCTTTCAATATCCATAAGCTTTCAATGTCCTTCTTTTCTCTTTACCAGAGCTATCAAAAGTGAGATACCATCCTCCAGATAATGGCCTTCCAAAAAACACTTGTCGTCCTGGTGTTTCTCCTGCTGCTTGTTAACACTGAGTTTTCCAAAGCTCAAATGTACAGACGTCTTGAACAAAGATTAAACAGTAATGCAGAGGGAATTTCTTCACAGGTAGGATTGTCTTACCTCCACTTCTTTAACAGTGTTCATTGTTGAAATTGCCTGCAATCCCAAAAATTGAACAGGTTCAGGAACTCAAGTTCAAATTCAATTTTCTTTACAGATATACAACCAAACGAAACAACATTCCTCTACAACGTGCTCCAACCACAGAACATTGATCGCACAAAGCACATAAAACTAAATATTGTCAAAAATAAGTGAATAAAATATAATTCACAATGCATGCAGTGTGCAGCACATTAAAAAAAAAACAACTAACAGTAAAGAGCTCACTGTCTTGTGATGAGAGGTTGGGAGTGGCAGGGCATTCATTGGTTTTGTAACCTAATGAAAGAAGCTATTACCCAGTCTAGCACTCATAGTCCTCAAGCTCCAGTACCTCCTTCCCGATGATTATAGGTCAAAGAGATTGGGTGATATGTGCCAGGGATCCTCAATGATGCTTTGGGATTTGACTAAATCAAATGTGTCAGATCATTAATATTCCAAACAACATTTTATTTAAAGTCAAACCTCTATTTTTTGATATAATGAACATACTGAAATGCAATAAAAAAACATTAATTTTTCCAAGTCAAATTTAGTTTATTCTTATCATAAGTTCAGTGAGGTACGGGTTCAGTACCAAGGAAAATTCGCATGCAGCAACATCACAAAGATGAAGGGACAGACAGCACACAGAATATAGATTATGCATTAGCTCTTCCTTAAGTCATGCCATATGCAATAAAGTCGAGTTGCCATCATGAGTATATATTTTCAGAAGTTAATTGGCTGGAATAGTAATGAATGGGAGATTGGTTTGACTAGACAAAATAGATGAATGTTACTTGAGGCAGGCATCCCCAACAGGGCTGAAAACATTGTCAATTACAATTTCCCACGAGACGTTACTCACGGACAGTTATAGAAAATCGTGTTGGTCTTGCAATGGAAATGTTCCCATGATACTTCAGGGTTTATTCATCGAGAAGAAACTTTGATTGATGCACCAGTTGGGTGGGAAGTGGACGGGGTAATATTTTGGTAATATTTTCTGAGGAGCTGATTGGTCAAACTAAATAGTGAGAACTGGTGCCGAATACTTTCCTGTGTTCAATGGTGGGTGAGGTTCACCAATGACGGACTGGGCCATATTTAGTACATATTACAGGCTTTTCCGTACAATGGCATTGATGCTTCCATATCAGGCCAAGATGAAACCAGTCAATAAACTCTCTAACAGACATCTGTAGAAATTTGTCAATGTTTCAGATAATAATTCAAATTTTGTCAAGCTTCCAAGAAAGCATAGCATTTTTGGTGACATTCCAAATCTCCTCAAATTCCTATTGAAATATAGCCGCCGTCACACCTTCTTTACAGCTGTATCAATATGTTGGGTCCAGGTTAGCTCCTCGGACATACTGGCCCCCAGGAACTTTAAATGGCTCCCTCACTGCATTTCTGATCCCTCCATGAGGATTGGTGTGTGTCATTCACTCAACTATAATGTGTCATCTGTCCTCATACAAGAACTCTATATTCTCAAACCCGACCTCCGGAAAACACGGTGAGGAATTCTTCCATGAGCAAGAAAGTCAATGGTCTGAGATAACTGAGCTGCAAGTTGAATTCACAATTCTTTGTTTCTTGTCAATTCACAGGAAAATATGGGCGAAAGTCCGAGAAGCAGATTCCCACCACAGAACAGGTGACTTTGTGGTTTGTTAGAAGTAAAGGTCTGTTAAGATCTATTAAGAACAGTGCATTCCAGTGATCCACCACTCTCTGAATAAATAAAACCCTACGCCTCACATGCCCTTTGAACACACGCCTTCTCACTTTAAATGCCTGCCCTTTGGTATTTGACATTTCAACCCCGGGAATCAGATACTCCCTGTCTACTCTATCTATGCCTCTTTTAAACTTATAAACCTTCATCGGAATTCCCCTCAGGCTCTGGTGCTCCAGAGGAAACAACTCACCGTCCTTTCCAATTGTATCCAGTCTCAATTGTAAGCTAAGCTTTCGCTGAGGAAATCCAGCTCCAGTAATATGATTTTTATTTCTGCATGTGTGTGTGTGGCAAATATCCATCGACATTTCCTGGTACATGCTTCAGAGCATCGACTGATGATAAGAGGATGTTCACCATGACACTGGAGTAAACTCTAGACGTCTCATTCTCCTGTGTAGTAAAGGACTTCAATTTGCTGCATCCTACTACAAGTTCTGAGTTATCATAATTCGAAAATGAGCAATGCTAAAAGTTCATGTGCAACGGTTGTATTTATATTTTCTGCCCATTACACTACTGGTGTTTTTGGCAGCAATAAACGTCTTCCTTCTCTGGCTGTGTTCAGTGCTTCCTTCATCATGTCAGTGTTACTCCTGTGACAATAGACAATAGGTGCAGTAGACCATTCGGCCCTACAAGCCTGCACCGCCATTTTGAAATCATGGCTGATCAATTACTATCAATACCCTGTTCCTGCTTTGTCCCCATATCTCTTGATTCCCTTATCCATGATACCTATCTAGCTCCTTCTTGAAAGCATCCAGAGAATTGGCCTCCACTATCTTCCAAGGCAGTGCATTCCAGACCCCCACAACTCTCTGGGAGAAGAAGCTTTTCCTTAACTCTGTCCTAAATGACCTACCCCTTATTCTCAAACCATGCCCTCTGCTACTGGACTCTCCCAGCACCTGGAACATATTTCCTGCCTCTATCTAGTCCAATCTCTTAATAATCTTACATGCTTCAATCAGATCCCCTCTCAATCTCCTTAATTCTAGCGTGTACAAGCCCAGTCTCTCTAACCTCTCTGCGTAAGACAGTCCAGACACCCCAGGAATTAACCTCGTGAATCTACGCTGCACTTCCTCTACAGCCAGGATGTCCTTCCTTAACCCTGGAGACCAAAACTGTACACTATACTCCAGGTGAGGTCTCATCAGGGCTCTGTACAAATGCAGGAGGATTTCCTTGCTCTTGTACTCAATTCCCTTTGCAATAAAGGCCAACATTCCATTAGCCTTCTTCACTGCCTGCTGCACTTGCTCATTCACCTTCAGTGACTGATGAACAAGGACTCCGAGATCGCTTTGTATTGCTCCCTTACCCAACTCTAAACCGTTCAGATAATGATCTACCTTCCTGTTCTTACTCCCAAAGTGGATAACCTCACACTTATTCACATTAAACGCCATCTGCCTAGTATCTGCCCACTCACCCAGCCTATCTAAGTCACCCTGAATTCTCCCAGCATCCTCATCACATGTCGTACTGCCACCCAGCTTAGTATCATCAGCAAATTTGCTGATGTTATTTTTTATGCCTTCATCTAAATCATTAACGTAAGTGGTAAACAGCTGTGGTCCCAATACCGAGCCCTGTGGCACCCCACTAGTCACCACCTGCCATTCCGAGAAACACCCATTCACACCTACCCTTTGCTTTCTATCTGCCAACCAGTTTTCTATCCATGTCAATGCCTTCCCCCCGATGCCATGAGCTTTGATTTTACCCACCAATCTTCTATGTGGGACCTTATCAAATGCCTTCTGAAAATCAAGGTACACTACATCCACTGGATCTCACCCGTCTAACTTCCTGGTTACTTCCTCGAAAAACTCCAACAGATTAGTCAAGCATGATTCACCCTTGGTAAATCCATGCTGGATCGGGCCAATCCTATCACTCCTATCTAGATATGCCACTATTTCATCCTTAATAATGGACTCCAGCATCTTTCCCACCACCGATGTCAGGCTGACAGGTCTCCCTCTTCCTTTTTGAGAATTGCAAGATCGCTATTAAGTCAGGGTAGGAAACCCAGGAAATGAGAGAGAGAAGTTTGGAATGTCCTGGCCCCCAGCGATACAAAGCCACGGAAAAGGTCATTGTTTCTTGGAGGCGGAATTCTGTATTGAATACTATGCTTCGTGGATGCCCTCAGGCAACGTGGGCAGGTTAGGGGATGGCATCATTCCACCCTGAGTGACATCTGAGACCCTATGAGTGGGGATAAAAGAGGGTCTGGGGAACAGCTCCTTGAGACGCACCAGAAGAAAGGCTAGAACTCCTGTAACAGCGTAATAGTGAAAGCCGGCGGAAAAGCCCACGTAGAAATATAGAAATATAAAACCATAAATAATTAAATAATAATAAATTATGCCAAGTGGAAGTAATCAGTGATTCATAGTCATTTTATTCGTGACAACATTAATTCGTTATCAGCTAAGCACTGTTTCTGAGTTTAGTCTATTCATTTACTATATTAATAATTATTCACATGTCAAGACAAGACAAGGTAAAGGAGCAGAAGTAGGCCATTCGGCCCCTTGAGTCTGCTCCGCCACTTCACCATGAGCTTAAGTATTCTCCCATCTCCAACTTCCGACTTTTTCCCCATATTCCTTGATACCCTGACTAATTAGATTCCCATCAATCTCCTCCTTAAACACCCTCAATTAACACCCTTAATGCACCCACACTGCATGTGGCAACGAATTCCATAATTCCACGACCATGATGCCTCAAACAGAATTACAGGACAATGAGTTCCAATCAATTTGCAATCAATGCCCACGTTACACAATAATCCGTTTTGCTTTGGTATCATACTACAAACTTTCTCAATGTTTCTGTTGACATGT
The DNA here is from genome assembly GCF_030144855.1 of Hypanus sabinus. Lineage (NCBI taxonomy): Eukaryota > Metazoa > Chordata > Chondrichthyes > Myliobatiformes > Dasyatidae > Hypanus > Hypanus sabinus. Next base: position 70,831 of record NW_026779263.1, read on the forward strand.
CACTCATTAAGTGAATACCAAATCGTCAGTCCTGTTGTAGTGATTTGAAGTGCTTTGTAATTTAATTAAAATTGTCATTTGATAACGTATATTGATAACGTTCAACAAAAGTAATCAGTCTATAATATTAGCTAAGCAGAGTCTGCTGTGTCACATATCGGGGAATGTTTCTGTTCTCTTGATAAAACTAGATCTATGTAAAGGCAACAAAGGAGCACTTTATGAACTTTAATTAATATTGTATAATACAATAGTTGTATCTAGTCTCAATTGTAAGCCAAGCTGACACTGAGGAAATACAGTTTCAGAAATAAGATTTTTATTTCTGCAAGGAGTATGTGTGTGTGGCAAATATCAAGCAGCATTTCCTGGTGCATAATTCAGAGCACACGACTGATGATAAGAGGATGTTCACCACGACATTGGAGTAAACTCCAGATGTCTCTTTCTTCTGTGCAGTAAAGGAATTAAATTTTCTGCATCCTACTACAAGTTCTGAGTTATCATAATTCGAAAACGAACAATGCTGAAAGTCAAATGCAACTGTTCTATTTATATTTTCTGCCCATTACACTACCGGTGTTTTTGGCAGCAATAAAGGTCTTCCTCTCTGGTTGTGTCCAGGGCTTCCTTCATCATGTCAGTACTTCCACTTAGCTTACGCTACTGTCTAGTATGCATTTCATGTGGAGACTCAGGAATACAGTTACACTCAGATGTAGAATTATTCTTTATTGCTTTTCCAGACCAGTTTTGATTTACCAGTCTGAATTTTTATTGCTAAACTGAAACCCTGAATGGGCAGGACCCATGGACATCTCTTCGCCTGGCCTCTACTTATTGACCTGTTAGGTATGGCTGATACTACCAAGAGCTAAAGCAGAAGGCCCTGACTCCAGACAACATAGAACTCAGGGTCATTGAGGCACATGGTCCTTCAAACCTGATGACATGTCTGTGGTCTTCTTGCAGCCCTTTATTTATTGCCATCCCTTATTTCAAGCATTGGCACAATTTATCATTCATCACAATCCACTTCCTCTTGTTCCAAACCTTTATGTGTCAGGGTTTTTTTATCCTATTTAATATTAATCATTTGTTGTATTCCAGGTTTTAAGGTACTATGCTTTCAGTAACAAATGAATATTTCTGAACTTGTGTTGTAGATGGCGAACTGCCCAAATGGAACGAGCACTCCCAGCAATGATCCATCGGAAGGAATTCAGTCTGCCAGAAACTTCAATCAGACAGACAGACTGAACGACATACTTTATTGATCCCGAAGGAAATTGGATCTCGTTACATTCATACTAAGCAGGAATTCTGTAGAAATATAGCAATATTTAACCAGAAATAATTAAATAATTATAAATTATGCCAAGTAGAAATAATCAGTGATTCATAGTCACTTTATTTGTGAAAACATTAATTCGTCATGAGCTAAGTACTGTCTCTGTTATAGTCTATTCATTTACTCTATTAATAATTCATATTACATTCGACCCATTGAGTCTGCTCTGCCACTCCACCATTAACTGAACTATTCTCCCATCTGGATCCAATTTCCGACTTTTTCCCCATATCCCTTGATACACTGACTAATTAGATACCTATCAATCTCCTCCTTAAGCACCTTCAATGATTGGGCCTCCACACTGTATGTGGCAACGAATTCCATAATTCCACCACCATCTGGCTAAAAATATGTACCTTTTGCGATAATTTGATGAGAATGCCAGTAGGATAGATAAAGGGGATGCAGTGTATTTTGTATATCTGGGCGTTATGAGGTCCTTTGACACAAGTGCCACACAGAAGGCTACGCATTTAATTAAGAGCCCATGGTATTACAAGAATGTTACTAACATGGGTAGTACATTGGCTGATTGGTAGGAGGCAGCGAGTGGGAATAAATGGATCCTGTTCTGGTTGGCTGCCAGTGGCTAGTGGTGATCCGCAGGGTTCCTATGGGGCCACTTACTTTTATGCTGTATATGATGACTTAGATGAAGGAATAGATGGCTTTCCTGCCAGGTTTGCAGATATTAGGAATATTGGTGGAGGGACATGAAATGTTGAGGAAACAGATATGATAGAAACATAGAAACACGGAACTACTGCACAATACAGGCCCTCCAGCCTACAAAGCTGTGCCGAACATGTCCTTACCTTAGAAATTTTGCATTATGCCGATGACCTTTTGCTTTATATTCCTAATGTTGAGACTTTATTAGCTATCGTACATTCTTTTGTCTCCAGTTTTAGTCAGTATTCAGGATAAGAGTGAACTTATTCTATTGAATCATTTAGTATCAATTAATACTAACCTTCCTTTTAAAATTGTAAGAAATAAACTTACTTATTTGGATGGAACAATTACTAAGAACCATAAATAGTTATTTAAAGAAAATTTGGGCCTGGGACCCCAAGATCCCTCTGATCCTCCTCACTGCCAAGAGTCTAGGCATTAACTCTACATTCTGCCATCATATTTGACCTACCAAAATGAACCAGGCCACACTTATCTGGGTTGAACTCCATCTACCATTTCTCAGCCCAGTTTTGCATCTTATTAATGCCTCATCTCATTAAATTACCTCGTCTCAGTCATTTATAAAAATCACGAAGAGTTGGAGTCCCAGAATAGATCCCTGAGGCACAACACTGGACTCTGGCCTCCATACAGAATATGACCCGTCTCCAAGCACATTTTGCCTTCTTGGGGTAAGTCAGTTCAGGATCCACAAAGCAGTGTCTCCTTGGATCCCATGTATCCTTACTTTCTCATGGGGTTGAGGAGGAGATAAAACAAAGGATCATCAGTGATTGAATGGCAGAGCTGATTCAATGGGCCAGATTATCTCATTCTGCTCTTATGTCATATGGTCTTAAATAAGTACGTCTAAAATTAATTATTTATAATAATTTTGTGTTTAATGGGGACAATCTCAAGAGCACAGATATTAGGTATGGTGAATAAATGTTGCCAATATCAGTAGTAACCACTTCCAGTCTTACAATAAATGCTAATGAAGAACACATTGTTTGTATGCTTCATTGATTGTTAATTATTATTACAAGTGTTGCACTATTTCACATTTCTTTAACACACATTATACAGTGTTGAACTTCTATTGGCTGGAACTTTTGGTAGTGACACTAAGTTTCTGACCTTGTGCTGTTGATCAGATTTAACCCAGATGCTCACTGTAACTTGCGGAGAAGATATTCCTGATGTCACTTTCAGGGTCTATGGTGCAGCTGTCTGAAAAAAATGAACAGCACAAATGTCATTATTGTAATCGACATACGGCAACATACATCATCTCCAATATCTATATGATTTTCACTCCAATGGAAGAACTGCAGGAACGAGACTGCAGGATTTTCTGGGATTTGAAATCAGATGGTGTCATTCTCGTAAATGCTTATGTAGTGTTCTCGCACAGCTGTAAAATAACTCTGAACTAAACACCAAGCATAAACCAATCAATGAGGCGGTCCCAGTAAGATTAACCATTTACTGTTCACTCTTCCACATTAAGGTATGGTGAAAACTGTTGATAAAACAATACAAAAAACATACTGTATTTGTTTCCTTCTTGACATCACATTTACATCATAAACACTTGCAAAAGTAAAACGACAACAACAATCTTACATTGAAGTGCAACATACAGTCAGAATCTACCCATGCCATTGACTGGCTTTAAATACATTTCAACACAAACTATCCGCAACGCTTTAAATAACAAAAAACATAAACTTTATCAATCATCATTACTTTTAACAGAATCAGCGTTAACATTTTTAATTCAACATATCGATTATCTCATGAACTTAGGGCGTTGATTCACTAATGTTTCTCGTGCGTAGAAAGAAAACTTTTCTCGCGCTGATACTGTACACATAAGCCCCCTCCTTCCTGTTTCTCCAAACCGGTATTCTCCCACAACACACGGCGAAACCGGGAGTGACGTCATCGCATGCCGCTATATATCACAGAAAACGAATTTACTTTAAACAACCTTAACTTTAACTAGAAAATGATAACAAACAAATTACTAAAGCAAAAGTATAATAAACTAAACAAATGCCTTAAAGGCAACACAGCTTAAGATCTCAAATGACTGCTCCGAAGATAAAATAATTGGTTATTTGGGGAAAGAAACAAGTATATATAATAAAGTTATTACGAACTCCGTGGAGCATGTGGGGGATCTTCAGATATACAGGCACTCTCGCTTTCTTTCTTTTTTTTAATTTTCTTTTTTTCTGTAGGGTTGTTAGAGGGGAGGGGCTAAGGGTATATTTGTTTTTCTTTCTGTAATTATTTGAAAACGCAATAAAAAACGTTTTAAAAAGAGGATCATTAAAAAAGGTCATTTAGTACAGAGTTATGGAAAAACTTCTTCTCCAAGAGAGTTGTGGGGGTCTGGAATGCACTGCCTCGGAAGGTAGTGGAGGCTTTCAAGGAGCTAAATAGGTATCTTATGGATAGGGGAATCAAGGGATTAGGGGACAAGGCAGGAACAGGGTATTGATAGTAATTGATCAGGCATGATCTCAAAATGGCGGTGCAGGCTCGAAGGGCTGAATGGTCTACTTCTGCACCTATTGTCTATTGTCACAGGCGTAACACTGACATGATGAAGGAAGCCCTGAACACAGCCAAAGAAGGAAGACCTTTATTGCTGCCAAAACACCAGTAGTGTAATGGGCAGAAAATTTAAATAGAACAGTTGCACCTGAACTTTTAGCATTGCTCATTTTCGAATTATGATAACTCAGAACCTGTGGTAGGATGCAGCAAATTGAAGTCCTTTACTACACAGGAGAAGGAGACATCTGGAGTTTACTCCAGTGTCATGGTGAGCATCCTCTTATCATCAGTCGATGCTCTGAAGCATGTACCAGGAAATGTCGACGGATATTTGCCACACACACACATGCTCCTTGCAGAAATAAAAATCATATTTCTGGAGCTGTATTTCCACAGCGTCAGTCTGGCTTACAATTGAGACTGGATACAATTGGAAAGGACGGTGAGTTGTTTCCTCTGGAGCACCATAGCCTGAGGGGAATTCCGATGAAGATTTATAAGTTTAAAAGAGGCATAGATAGAGTAGACAGGGAGTATCTGATTCCCGGGGTTGAAATGTCAAATACCAAAGGGCAGGCATTTACAGTGAGAAGGCGTGTGTTCAAAGGGCATGTGATGGGTAGGGTTTTATTTATTCAGAGAGTAGTGGATCACTGGAATGCACTGTTCTTAATAGATCTTAACAGACCTTTACTTCTAACAAACCACAAAGTCACCTATTGTGTCGTGGGAATCTGATTCTCAGACTTTCGCTCATATTTGAATTGACAATTAACAAAGAATTGTGAAGTCAACTTGCTGCTCAGTTATCTCAGACCATTGACTTTTTGCCCATGGAAGAATTCCTCAACGTGTTTTCCGGAGTTCGGGTATGAGGACAGATGACACATAATAGTTGAGTGAATGACACACACTGATCCTCATGGAGGAATCAGAAATGCAGTGAGGGAGCTATTTTAAGATCCTGGGTGCCAGTATGTCCGAGGAGCTAACCTGGACCCAAAATATTGATACAGCTGTAAAGAAGGTGTGACGGCGGCTATATTTCAATAGGAATTTGAGGAGATTTGGAATGTCACCAAAAACGCTATGCTTTCTTGGAAGCTTGACAAAATTTGAATTATTATCTGAAACGTTGATTAATTTCTACAGATGTCTGTTAGAGAGTTTATTGACTAGTTTCATCTTGGCCTGCTATGGAAGCATCAATGCCATTGTACGGAAAAGCCTGTAATAAGTACTAAATATGGCCCAGTCCGTCATTGGTGAACCTCACCCACCATTGAATACAGGAAAGTATTCGGCACCAGTTCTCACTATTTAGTTTGACCAGTCAGCTCCTCAGAAAATATTTCCAAAATATTACCCCGTCCACCTCCCACCCCTCTTGTGCATCAATCAAAGTATCTTCTCGATGAATAAACCCTGAACTATCATGGGAACATTTCCATTACAAGACCTACACGATTTTGTATAACTGTCCGTGAGTAACGTCTCGTGGGAAATCGTAATTGACAATGTTTTCAGCACTCTTGGGGATGCCTGCCTCAAGTGACATTCATCTATTTTGTCTAGTCAAACCAATCTCCCATTCATTACTATTCCAGCCAATTAACTTCTGAAAATATATACTCATGATGGCAAATCGACTTTATTGCATATGGCATGACTTAAGGTAGACCTAATGCATAATCTATATTCTGTGTGCTGTCTGTCCCTTCATCTTTGTGATGTTGCTGCATGCAAATTTTCCTTGGTACTGAACCCGGACCTCACTGAACTTATGATAACAAGATTAAACTCAATTTGACTTGGAAAAATTAATGTTTTATATTGCATTTCAGTATGTACATTATATCAAAAAATAGATGTTTGACTTTAAATAAAATGTTGTTTGGAATATTAATGATCTGACACATTTGATTTAGTCAAAGCCCAAAGCATCATTGAGGATACCTGGCACATATCTCCCAATCTCTTTGACCTATAATCATCGAGAAGGAGGCATTGCAGCTTGAGGACTAAGACTGCTAGACTGGGTAATAGGCTTCTTCCATTAGGCTACAAAACCAATGAATGCCCTGCCACAACCGACCTCTCATCACAGGACAGTGAGCTCTCTACTGTTAGTTGTTTTTTTTTAATGTGCTGCACACTGCATGCATTGTGAGTTATATTTTATGCACTTATTTTTGACAATATTTAGTTTTATGTGCTTTGTGCGATCAATGATCTGTGGTTGGAGCAAGTTGCAGAGGAATGTTGTTTCGTTTGGTTAAAGAAGTGGAGCTAAGACAATCCTACCTGTGAAGAAATTCCCTCTTCATTACTGTTTAATCTGATATCAAGTCGTCTGACCCCTCGGGCATTGGAAAACTCAGTGTTAACAATCAGCAGGAGAAACACCAGGATGACAAGAGTTTTTTGGAAGGCAATTATCTGGAGGAAGAAATCTCACTTTTGATAGCTCTGGTAAAGAGAAAAGAAGGACATTGAAAGCTTATGGATATTGGAAGACCTAAATAGAGCCGAAGTAGAGAGGATGTATTTTGTGGTGGGGGAGTTTGGGACCAGACGGTACACCCTTGGAGTAGAAGTATGTCCCTTTACAACAGGAATGAGGAGGAATTTCTCGAGCCAGAAGGTGGTGAATCTGTGGAATTGCTTGCCACAGACAGCTGTGAAGCTATGTAATTGGGGATGGGTAAAGCGGTGGTTGATAGATTATTCATTAATATGTTTGGGCTAGGTGCCGGAGCAGGGGAAGCAAATGGGGTTGAGAGGGATAATAAATCATCCAAAATGGAATGATGGGCAGACCCGTTGGTTCTAAATGCCCTAATTCTGCTCCTATGACTTTTGGAAACTACAGATTGAGAGGGAGGATATTTCAGAAAACTGAGAATACAGGTAAAATGAATACAGACATACTACTATATGACAAGAATGACTTATCTTTGGATAGCTGGGACAGTAAATCAGATCAGTTTTAAAGGCAATAATGTATTTTTCTAGTTTAAGTTGTGTGTGTGCAACAATGGGCTATAGTATATCTGTGCTGAATTCGGTTCCCACATATTGTCTTGTACAATCAGACACTGTCACTGAAGGTAATAGATTATCTGCAGAAGTACAGACTCTGGTAGCCTTGAAGACAACTTTAGGACACCTTTCAATTGTAGATAGAATAATATTAAATTTACTATTCTCTTCTTTAATCACAGAGAGTATGAATTTAGATTCCATTCCGTATGAGCTGCAAGTTCCTGTACTGCTGCCTTTGCTGAGCTGATTGTTTTCCATTTCCCTAAAGTTGTTTCTATGCTGAGTTCTTAACAGTGTCAAGAGTGACAAGGTGGTGTGATTATTTCCTTGAGGCTATAGCGTGGGTTTGAGGTCCAATCGAGTGAACAGTTCAAATTCTAGGATGCTATTTCAATGCCATCCTGAATGAATCCAGGCAGATATGTTAAAGCCTCTTGAGTGATTTCCATATACCTTGGAAAAGATGGGCAAGTTCTCCCTGGTTTGGAGTCATTTTCCTTTCTATCAGGGCATAACATTGCTGCATGTGTGAGGTTGGTTGCTGTGTTTCCAATTTATCAGAAACTCTACTTCTAAAATACCTCAATGACAGAGAAATGGTTCAGGACAGCCCAAGCAGAGCATAGTACATTCAGTGGCCACTTTATTAGGAACACCCGTACATCCCATTACACTTGTTAGTGCCGATATCTCATCATCCAATATTGTCGATGAAACTTAATGCATAAAAGCATGCAAGAATGGTCAAGAGATTCATTTGTTGTTGAGACCAAACATCACCATAGGAGAGAAATGAGATCTTAGTGACTTTGACCATGGATTGATCATTTGTACCAGGCAAGGTGGATTGAGAATATCAGAGCCTTCAGCGACTTTCATGTACAAGAGTTTAAAGCGTTTAAAGATAAGTCATTTGATCATTGGCAGTTCTATCAGTGAAAACGTTTGTTTCTGTGATATGTCAGACTGTTTAAGCTGACAGAAAGGTGCTATTAAATTACCACATGTTAAATCAATGGTGTGCAGAAGAACATCTCATGAACATGGAAAGACGAAACTAATTTAACGTCATTGCTGCTTGTGTGGTTTAAGATCCAAAATGTCTAATGATATTGTGAGAGATTTAAAATACTAAATGGAATCTTTACCTTGAGTTTAGATATAGCAAATTGTAAATCGCAAAGGATTTAACCAACAGCTACAAGGTAACTGTCAAATGGGTCAGTTTGCTATGAAAATGCTTTGAGAACTAAGGAGAACATAGAACAATGAAGAGTACAGCACAACAGCAGGCCATTAGGGCCACAATGTTGTGATGAACTAGCTATAAAGCAAATCAAAAACACCCAAACACTAATCCTTCCTGCCTATACCATGTCCATACCCTCCATCTTCCTGCAATCCTCTATCAGATTACCCCTCAGCCTTTGGAGCTCCAGTGGAAACAACATTTTATTACGCCTCCTGTGACAGCACACACCCTCTAAATGAAGCAGCATCCTGGTAAACATATTCTTCACCCTCTCCAAATCCTCCACATCCTTCCAAGTGTGGGGCGACCAGTACTGTATGCAGTCATCCAGATGTGGCCCAACGAGAGTCTTACAAAGTAGGAACATGACTATTGAGCTAAATGCTTCGAATAATAAATGCAAGCATGTTGTAAGCCTATTTCTAAACAACATACCAACTTGTGTAGCTACTTACAACTAGCAATGAACTAGGATGTCATGATCTCTCTGCTCAGCAACACCAAAGGACCTTGCCCATATCAGTGTTCTGTCTTGCGTTTGCCTTACTGAGGTGCAATTCGTCACATTTATCTGGGTCAAATTCCATTTGCCATTTCCCAGCCTATATCTGCAATTGATCTACATTTTGCTGTATTTATTGCCAGTTCTCCACACTATCCACAGCTCCAGCAATTGTTGCATCATCTGCCAATTTACCAATGAAGCCATCTCCATTTAATGCTTGACAATAATTATTTCAGAAAGACTCAGAAAAATCAGAGGTACCTGTAACAAAGAAATGGAAGTTGCTTTCTTTGAGCTGCTGTATCAGATTTAGGTGGTTGTCCCCTATATATTGTGATTCAGGGAGGGGAGGAACCTCAAGTGGAGTATTTTGCAATGGCGCAAATAGTTTCTATTTGGATAGACATGTTTGTGAAGAGTAATCAATGCACTGTGACTATGAACAATCAGTTCATATCTGAGTGTATTCAAATGGGGATTTTATATCCTCACTGTGCCTGAAGATGAAATCCACATATTTACAAATCAAAGTGAACACTCTTACTGTCAGGAGAAGTAAGAAGTAAGAAGTAATGTTTTCTTTTCTTCTTGACCAGCCTTTGTACACCAGAGTTTCTGCACACTACCATCACTTCCGTGTCTCATGGGAACGTAACTATTGCAGAACTTCACTCAAGTATTCCCTGAACATTTGCCACACTACCGTACTTTTCCTTGAGAGCATTTGTTTCCAAATTCCTGCCTGATAGCCTCATAATTCCCCTTATTCCAATTAAATTCTTTTCTAACTTGTCTGCTCCGATATCTCGCCAATGATATTGTAAAGGAGATAGGATTATATTCACTATCTCCAAAATGCTCTCCTACTGAGAGATCTGACACCTGACCAAGTTCATTTCCCAATACCAAATCAAGTGCAGCCTCTCCTCTTGTAGGGTTAACTACGTATTGTGTCAAGAAGCCTTCCAGAACACACCTAACAAACTCCACCTCATAAAAACCCTTGCTCTAGAGAGATGCTAATCTATATTTGGCAAATTAAAATTTCCCATCATGACAACTCTGTTATTCTTACACCTTTCCGGAATCTCTTTCCCTATCTGCTCCTCGATATTGCTGGTAATATAGGCTCTCCCCTTATCTGTTCACTGTTTTGGGTGATTTTCACTGATTTTGAAGGGCCGTGCCTCACACAGCCAGACTGTTGCAATACAATGCTCTCCTCTAAGGTATGAGCAGAATGGTGGGTAAATATTCGATGGAGCAGAAACAAGTGGGGTCAGCAAAAAGGAGGCTCTAGATGTGATGGAGGCTCGAGTTGATGGGGAGTAGAAAGAGGGAACCAGAGCAGGAGGATGAGGCTACAAATGAAAGTTCAGCAACATCTGGAAACAGATTGACTGAAAAAAAAGAGGTTTATGTTTGCAAAATGCTGGCGGGTCTCAGTAGCCCCAGCAGCATCTATGCAGAGGAATAAACCGTGAATATTTTGGGCCCAAACACTTCATCCTACCTAGACTGTTTATTTCTCTGCTGAGATGCTGCCTGACTTGCTGAGCTCCTGCAGTACTTTGTGTGTTACTTTGCAGTTTATTCTCAGCATCTGCCGAACCTCGAGTTTCATATCTGCAGTGGGACTTTGACAGTTGTCATACAGAATGCCTGTTGATATTGAGTAATAAAGAGGAGAAAATCTGCAGTTATTGAAATCCAAGGAGAACACACAAAATGCTAGAGAAACTCTGCAGGCCAGGCAGCGTCTGTGGATAAAAGTACAGTTTACATTTTGGGCCAAGATTCTTCAGTAGGACTGGGGAACAAACAATGAGGAGTAAATTTAAAGGTGGGGGAGGGGGAGAGAAACACAAAGTGATAACTGGAACTGGGAGAGGGAGAGATGAAGTAAGGAGCTGGGAAGTTCATTGGTGAAAGACCTACAGGGCAGGAGAAGGGCAAGTCTGATAGGAGAGAACAGAAGGGCGTGGAAGAAAGAAAAGTGGGGGGGGGGGGAGAAACACCCGAGGGAGGTGATGGGCAGGCGACAAGAGGGAAAAGTGGATGGGGATTGATGAGGGAGGGGAGGCATGACCGGAAGATCAAGAAATCGATGTTCATGCCATCAGATTGGAGGCTGACCAGCAAGAATACAAGGTGTTGTTCCTCCTACCTGAGTGTGGCCTCATCGCGACAATATAGGAGGCGATGGATTGACATTTCCACTGACTATTTTGTTTCTGGAAGCTTGCTGTGTTGAAGTAGATGCTGAGATTTCTGCATAAAAACATTGACTGCTTTTGGGACATGTGCTGTTGAACCAGCACTTGTCCCCTCAAACTAATCCAGTATATTAACAACAACATGTCCCCTCCCTTTTCCAAAAAATAATTCAACCACTCTAATACCATATATCCCATATGTTTACACAAATGGGAAATCAGAAATATTGGTCTATAACTAGGAGGATCCAACAGGGGTTTACCAGGATCCGGAATAGACACTACAATTGCAATTTTCCATGAGGAGGGAAGATGGACTGAATGCGAAATAGGATTCAAAAATGTAATATTATCTCCAAAGAGCTCTGGCCATACGTTTAAACATGCAATAACTTATATCATCCTTTCCTGGAGCCGTCAGCCCTGTATTAATAATCGTTTTCCTAAATTCACACAAATAAAACTCTACATCACTGTCATTGCTACAGCAGGTTTCCAACACGTCTGGGTATTCACTTAACAGCTTATCCCTACATTGTTTAGTCTCTTCATTATTTTGATTATGAGTTACAGCAAATGACCAAGCCAGTAACTAAACCCTCTCTGTTTCAGTCACAATTGTATCACCTTCTTTAATCAATACTGGGAACCCTATGAATCCCTCACCCTCACTTTCTTAATCATTCCCCTAACACCTCCAAGTTTAATAGTCCTTCGAATTCTAGCACAATATGACCTCTAGTAAATATTTTTCACAACCTTCATTACTTTCCTCACCACGGCCTGTGACCTGTTACACTTAATAAGATCACGCGGACAGTGATACTTCTTAACTTTCCAAAATGCCACATTTTTCTCAATAATTGCCTCTGCACACTCCTCCGTCCACCATGGTACAGCTTTTCCCCTATTAATGCACTTTTTAATATGAGTCTCTTCCAGCAAATTTGAGGAATAACGTGACAACCTTTCTTTGCAGAAATCGACATCATGCTCTCCATTCCATCCACACAGATGTTCCATTCATCACATAAAACATTAAAACTTCTCCAATTTGCTTTACCGAAATTCCACCTCCTCAAAGTGGCATCTTGGTCTAAACCCAGGCTTATAAATAGAGGAAAATGATCACTCACCAATGTTTCATCTCCCATGACATACCACTCACTCACTGCAGCATGAATGTTTGAAACCAAAGTTAAATTTACAGCAATTTCAGAACTATTATGAACATTAAATCTCATAACTCTCCCACCAGTTAGACACAGTGAAATATCTAAAACTCTTCTGCAATCAAACCAGCACCATCATTCTGAGAACAAGCCCACAGTGAAGTCTATGCATTAAAATCCCCAACCATACATCCCTTAGTGAGCTGGAGCTACATATACTCTCCAAGACATCAATCGAAAGCTTTCCACCATGGTTATAATAATATACCTCTTTAATGTCGCTCCCTGTTGAATCAAATACTTCTACAAGTGTCTCATGCATTTCATTCACATCCACAACTGTATGCCTTCTCCCTTTCTGTATAAAATTTGCAATAGCACCTTCTCTACCAAATAATCTATCACGCCTAATTACAATATAATCCTGGAAGGAAGAATTTAAATGTGGGAAACCAGGTTTCCGGAATACATACAACGTCAGATAGATTTGATAAATCAGAAATAAACTTGGAGTCTTGACCGTGAAAAATTCTGGCTTCCGGAAATATGCGTGTTCTCCCTTCATATACAGTCGGGAGAAATGTAGCAGGACGTTTATGATTGGTGAAACAGATTTAAACTAAGTGTAGTTAATATTGCCACGGTGTCTGGAGATTTAGTTCACTGATTTCTTTCAATTGATAAATGTTCGCGGACGGTCATTGTGTAAACTCAAGTCAGTTTACCAGCGGATGGCCCTTCAGAAAGTGGAGCTTTAACAAATACAGTCTGAACAAACCGTGAGTGTTCAGCTCTCGTGTTGGAATGGGGTTAAGAGAAGTAACCAAAATGGGACAAAACTCAAAGAACCGCATTCTCCACGGTAATTAAACCAGAAGCAACAATTAGTGTCTTCTTCAGAGAAACCTGATGACCGAGAGGAAATGACAGGGAAGGGGTGCGTCACGATTCCGTGCCTGTGCAGTACGCAGGAATGTAACAGAGAAATCTGGATTCTGCTGAATAGTGGACAGCAATTTCTGAGTAACGGAGATAAGATTCTGAATGAGCGCATCAAAAAGCAATTTTCAAACTTACCTCAAGTCCATGGCTCAATATTTTGTAACTCTTTTAATAAAAGCGTGAGTGGCTCTTAAATGATCCTTTGATTTTCCCGTTTGTTTTGTCAGTAAACTTGTCTTCAGTTGGAGCTGGTGTACTTGGTCACCGCCATTGTTCCTTCGGACACGGCGTGCTTAGCCAGGTCCCCGGGCAGCAGCAGGCGCACGGCGGTCTGGATCTCCCGGGAGCTGATGGTGGACCGCTTGTTGTAGTCGGCCAGGCGGTAAGCCTCACCCGCGATGCGCTCGAAGATATCGTTCACGAATGAATTCATGATGCTCATGGCCTTGGAGGAGATGCCGGTGTCGGGGTGAACCTGCTTCATCACTTTGTAACTCTCCTTCCTCGACCTCTTGCGCTTCTTGCCAGACTTGCTCGCCGGTTTGGACAGAGCTTTCTTGGCGCCCTTCTTGGGAGCGGGTTTCGGTGGATCAGGCACTTCCCCGTCGGTTTCAAACACAATAATAATCAGAAACTGTTCGGAGCTCGGACTAAATGGGCAGCGCACAAAATGGTATGTTAATTAGAATGGCGACGCTGAGCATTCCGATTGGCTGCTTGCAGAAATGAATCACCAAGCGGAACGCTGGGGGATGGGAAGCGGCACCAATGTGTGACGGTTCGCGCTGCGTTTAATACAGGAGGAAGGACAGAGGGCAGAGACAGGCGGGGGTGCGGGCTGCAATTGAAAAGGGAAACGCAAATTTCAAAAGCAGTACGAAAATAAAATTAGATGAAATATTGTAAAATTAAACACGAAGACGTTCAGTTCATGACACAGGGCAGCAGGAGAGCGAAGGAGAGATTTGGACATTTCAAAGTCAAGTTCAAATCGAGTTTATTTATGCACACAGGAGAAAGGAACAACGGATTTGTAGCAGCATCACAGACACATTTCATCAGACACAACATTGACAAGAAACACTGGAATTATATATGAATTATACCAACATATTCAAATAGACAGAGGACTATCAGAACAAAATCAAAATAACAAAGAGATTATGCGGGCAGTCGGAGAATCACCCCTCTTGTGCTTCTTCATCTCGTCACTCTCGATTCAGTGTCACGCAACGCTGCCACATTGATCCGGCCCATGCCTTCATCCACCAGGTCCAACACTTGCCTTTGTTGGATCTTACTCCTCCGTACACTCGGCTTCGGGTTTGTGGGTGTGTGGCCAGGGTTAGAAGCGGTGGGTGCCCCTTCTTAGGATTGGGTTTGAGGGTAGGGCTGGTGGATGTATATGTGAGGCTGGAAGAGATAAAGCTGTGGAGTTTAGTATGGTGAGATATGTGGGACTATGGTGGATAGGGTAGTGTAGTGCAGCCACTTTAATCTAGCCGATGCCTTTCATTAACGTGGCCTGACTCCCACTTGGCTTAAAGAACCGGGTGTGCAAAGGGACACATCATCAGTACTGCAACCTGGGGTCATTGGGGGTTTCGGGTCGTTAATCATGAGACTCTCTTACCCAGGTGACCGAGCCAGGGTTGATCAGACCCAGCTTGTGTTTATCCCATGGACCAAGATAATCAGAGGCACTGTAATTTTGCAAGTTGTGGGTATTTTCGAACTTGTTACTTGGCTGTATTTTGACCATTTGGAGAGTACAATATTCTGAGGCCTTGTAATCAGGCTTTACCTCCTCGTAAGGTTCCACTTTCCTGCTTTAAATTTACATCTGTCTTTATTTTGCATCTGTGTGCCTGGGATTGCATGGGTTAATGATTGAGGTTTGCAGATTTGTCCATTATTCCAAAATACAAAAATCTCTGAAATCCAGAACCTTTTCTGCTGACATGACGTCACAAATGGTGAATTTTACCAGGATTAAATGGCTTGTCATATGAAAAGCGTTTCCTAGCTCTGGGCCTCTCTTCCCCGTGACGTTGGAGAAAGAAGGGTTGCCGAATTGAAACCTATCAAATAGTGGAAGAGCTTGATTGAGTGGATGTGGAGAGGATTTTTCCTGTGGTGGGAGTGTCTAAAGCCAGACCACACAGCTTCAAAATAGAATATCCTTTCAGAATGGAGAGGAGGAGGAATTCCTTCAGCCAGAGAGTGGTGAATCGGTGGAGTTTATTGCAACAGGCAGCAGGAGAGGCCAAATCACTGGGTGTAGGCAGAGATTCATAGATTCTTTAGTGGTCAGGGCATAAAGGGATACAAGGGCAGATAAGAGGTAAGAGGATAAATTGATCAGTGATGATGAAATGGCAGAGCAGGCTCGATGGGCGAAATGGCTGAATTCTGCTCCTATATCTTATGGTCTTATGGACTGAGTGACGAAATCTCTCCCAGAGACTGGTGATCTCAGCTTTGACACAACCCAGCACCTGAGGCTCCAGATTACTTATCCAGCGAATACAGAAGTTCTTCATTTTCTGATTAAAAAGAGATAATTCCATTTCCATCTTGAATGCATGTCACCGCATTCTGATGTAAAAGAGTAATGATGCTTTGGGCTGAGAACCTTCACACTGTGATCTGATGGAAGGGTCTTGGCCCGAAGTGTTAACTGTTTACTCTTTGGCATACAGGCTGCCTGTCCTCATGAGTTCCACCAGCATCTTGTGTTGCTTTGGATTTCCAGCATCAGCAGATTCTCTCGTGTTTGCGATTTACACCTCATTCTGAGGGTATTTTCCTCAATTATGGAACTCTCATTCAGGGGAAAGATCCTCCTTGCCTACTGTCTGTCACATCCTGAAAGAATCTAACAGATTTCCTCGTTTTCTCATTAGGTGCAAGGAATACAGACCCAGCCCACTCACTGTCCTTTCACATAACCAACCCTCCATCCTTGGAACCAGCCCAGTCAGTGTGGGGAACAGTCACTGCACTCCCTCTATTGCAGGGATATCCTTCCTGAGGAAGTGTGACCAAACACGGTCACTACATTCAAGGTGTGCTCTCACCAGGACCCTATAGAATCCACTGAGATATCTGTACCCCTCTTCTCCACTCCTCCTGATCACAGGACAAAATACTGTTTGCCCCTCTCATTACTTGTTGTATCTGCATGTTAACTCAAGTGATTTGTTTACAATGACACCCAGGTCCCTTTGAACATCCCCATGTGGAAATGACTCTTACAGTTTGTTCCTGGGAATAGGTGATCTCACTTTTCCCCACATTCTTTTCCATCCGCCCCATCCTCAACCATTCACTCTCCTCTCTACATCCCCCAAACCTTCTCACTACTGACACTATCCGTTCCGCTCTGCGAGAGCAACAGACGTTGTCACTGAGTCGTGCAGCACAGAAACAGGCCCTTCAGCCCAACACATCCATGCTGACAAAGTGGACAAACAAAATCATTCTCAGTTACCTACATTTGGCCCATGTCCCTGTGAAACTTCCCTCTCTACAGTGCAAGAGATATTGCAATGGTGCCCACCTATATCATCACTGGCGGTAGTTTGTTACAAGTAAATAGCGCATTCTGTGTACAAAACCTGCTCCTCATGGTCCCATTTAAATCTTCCCTCTCTCACTTTATACCTGGAATCTCTAGCGTCCAACTCCATGACCCTGGAGATAACAGATTCACTACTGAACATATCAATGTCTGCCATTATGTTATCAACCTCTCTAATGTCACATACACTCTGATGAGGAATTTCCAGCCTATCTAGCCTCCTGTTAAATCCATTTTGCACCCTCTCCAGTTTAATGTCACCCTCTGCTCACAGGGCAACTATAAATGTACGTCATGCTCCAAGAGTCGTTTCCCCAAGGCTGGTAGAGCTGTAATGTGACGTCACTGCTCAGTGTCCAATACTCTCCCGATGAATGCTGGTGTGGCAAACACCTTCTTCACCGTCCTGCCTACCTGTGTTTACACTTTGAAGGAATACGATATCTGCACCCCGATATCTCTGTTTTACAGCACTCCCAGGGACCGACCATTCCCCACGGCAGTTCTGCCCTGGTTCGTGAATGACAATGGAACATCTCTTGTTCTTGTTTGCAGACTCGAAGGGCAGAATGGACTACTCCTGCACCTATTTTCCATGTTTCTATCTCACATTCCTCAAATCACTGAGCTCATTGATCACCGTTCTGTTGTATTGCTAGTTACATTTTTTCACTTTTTAAAGGGATCTGCATATTTGCTGAGCCGGGCATTGACATTGTCAGCCGAGTCTTTAATGATTGAACTGCAGCAGCAGACCTGACTCAGCTCCCAGGCTTTTCCTTCCAGTGATACACGCACAGTGCTGGGGGAACTCAGCAGGCCAGGCAGCATCTGTGAGAAACAGTAAATAGCCGACGTTTCAGGCCGAGACCCCCCAGAATCTGAACAATGTTTGGTTTTCCTTCGATCCTTTCCTAAGTTACAGGATAACATAACCCATCCTCCAATCCTCTGCCACTACTCCTGCCCAAGAAACACACAGAGAGACAGAGCGGGGAGTGAGGGGACAGAGTCAGAGTGACGGACAGAGCCGAGAGCGGCCTCTCATCGTCCAGCTCCGCCTTCACTTTACTAGGCCCGGCAATTTCCAATGGTTTATCCGAAACACAGAGCTCCAGAGAGGGGAAAGAAAACTGCCTTACAGACTACGTGCATACTGAAAGATTCCTTGGAATTTACTGGCTGTCGGACTTCATGCAATCAGATTACAGTGTGATTGGCGCAGGATTAATTTCAAATCGCCCGCCAATTTCACAGCACCCAGCAACGGTGCTTGATTACTTTTTCATGTTATGTACCATTAATTGTATCATGGATTAATCTGCTTCAAAAGTAACTCAGCCAAATATATCGATAAAAATAATTAAAAGGTTGTGGACACGGCTCCCTCTGTGAGGTGTTGGGTGGCTCTTAGAAGAGTCTTTGTGTTGTTCTCCGCCTTCACTTTACTTGGCCCGGCAATTTCCTATCCGCAGCACAGCGCTCGAGCGGAAAAAAAAACCTCCCTCACACAACACGTACACACTGAAGGTTTTCTGGAATTTTGCTGATTCTCATGCTTTAAATTATAGGAAGTGCTTTTCCATTCCGCAACTACCCGAGAAACTCGGTCTGTCGCTCCCCGGCCCCGTGACCAGTGCGAGCGCCCTCACACACAGCAGTTGGTGGGCGAGGGTGCCGTCACTTCCAGTGATAAGAGGGTTAATTCATCAGAACAATTGTTCCTCTGGGTCGCGAGGGAAATGAAAGTCCGGTCACATAGAGGAACAGGATAAGACTGATATTAGGATATATAGACCACGCATCTGGCGCCTTCTAAACCCCAGGTAAAGTGGTGGCTGAGGAGCTGGTGTGAGGTGGTTGATGCACCATCAATAACTCACTCTGAGACGTAAGGCGAGATATCGGCTTTAATTGACTGAAGAAGGAACCAGCAGCGAGTGACCACCATACTACATCTTGGAGAATGAGGGAGAGGATCAGACCTCGATCGCCTTTATACAGGGGCCTGTGGGAGGAGCGTGTCCAGACAGGCTCATAGTTCACCACATTCACCCTCCCCCCCCCCCACTTTGTTTAAACGTGTACCCATGTGGTGAAGTTTCTTACAGGTCAAGTCTATCAGGTGGTCGAATCTGTCGCTGCGATCTACGTAGCACCGGCTGTGATTGCACCGATGCCGGCGATATTGGTGATTGCACAGGAGACGGAGGTTGTGCTGGTTCCAGCTCATGCATGTGCGAGGCACCTGGTATATAGGTGTCATGAGGAGTCTATATAGGGCCTGGTGAGCGCGGTGTCACCTCGGGTACAGGGTTCATAGTTACCGGAGAGTGTTCAGGGTAGTGGTCTGCTGCACCTGCGGGCGCCAGGTCGCGGATGGAGACCTTGTCCTCCCGCCCATCAGGTAGAACCACGTCGGCATACTGGGGGTTCGCATGCAGAAGGTGAACCCTCTCGACCAGCGTGGAGTATTTATTCTTCCTCACATGTTTCCGGAGCAGCACTGGCTCCGGGGACGTCAGCCAAACTGGTCGAGTGGTCCCAGTGACAGACTTCCTGGGAAAAGAGAATAGGAGTTAGTGAGGGGGGGTTGGGGCCGCCATCCAACCACCTGGGCCCTCCAAGGGCTTGTGCTTGGCTCAATGATCCTCTCCCTGAGCAGCCGCTGCACCTCTGACTGAATGAAGGCCCTG
Organism: Hypanus sabinus; assembly: GCF_030144855.1. NCBI lineage: Eukaryota > Metazoa > Chordata > Chondrichthyes > Myliobatiformes > Dasyatidae > Hypanus > Hypanus sabinus. The sequence goes on from NW_026779263.1 coordinate 90,845, forward strand.
TCCCACACACTGTACCGCCTGCTTTTAGTCGCCACACGTTTACAGTCGGGTTCAGGTTGGCGAACCGCGGCGGGGGAGGGACCTTGAGAGTGGAGAGACTGCCAGTGGTGTCGGTAGGGCAGCTGTTGTGCTGGATAGGATGTGTGTGCCGCTGTGTGTGTGTGGTCAGCAGTGATGAAGTTTCACAGAACTGAGGATTCCAGACAGTGAGTGGTGGGAGGGGCCCGTCATATACCACAGTCACACTTTCGAGATGGCTCTGGAAGTCCAGCCCCAATAGCACAGGTGCGCACAGATTAGGCATGACCAGTAGCGCAAAGTTCCGATATGCTGTGCCTTGCACCACCAATGTCGCTACACAACCCGCCCGGATGTCTGTGGAATGCGACCCAGAAGCCAAATGGATCTTCTGACTTACTGGCCGTGTTGCGAGTCCGCAGCGTTGCACTGTGTCCGGGTGAATAAAACTCTTAGTGCTGCCCGTGTCAAACAGGCATCTCGTCCTGTGCCCCTCCACCCGGATGTCCATCATTGACCTTGCAAGCTGGTGTGGGGCGCTTTGGTCGAGGGTCACAGTGGCCAGAGACGAGCCGTCGGGGTACCCGGTAAGCATCGGAGGGTCGGGGGCGGGGAATGCTGTCGCCGACAAAGATGGCCGCCCACATCCGGGGTACCCGGTAAGCATCGGAGGGTCGGGGGCGGGGCGTGCTGACGCCGACAAAGATGGCCGCCAACATCCGGGCATGCAAGATGGCGGCCCCCACGTCTCACTAGCAGCACTGCACTCCGCTCGCAATTTAGACTTACAGACCTCGGCGAAATGGCCCCGCTTTCCGCAGCTGGAGCTGGTCGCTTCTCGCGCTGGACAGCGTTTTCGGGGGTGCATTTTGAGGCCGCAGAAATAACAAAGCACAGGCTTCTGACGGGCCACTGCCATGGTCGGGTTCGGGGAGCTGGTGGAATCGCACTGGCAGCGTCGATTTCGCTCGCGGGAGCCGGTGGTGGCGGGGTCGGAGGCGTCCACGGAACCGGCGCTGAATAGCACGACTGGACAGCGTCAGCGTAGTGCAGCGCAGCTTCCAAAGCGTTGGCCGTCTCGATCGCCGAGCTTAAGGTAAGATCGGAGTGTTCCAGCAGTCGCTGGCGCACGTACACTGACCTCAGTCCCGTCACAAAGGCGTCACGCACTAGCAGCTCCGCATGTTGTTCTGCCGCGAGCGTCTTACAGTCACAAGCTCGGACGAGTGTCTGTAGTGCTCGGAGAAACTCGGCGCTCGATCTCCAGGCCGCTGTCGCCGGGTAGCTAAACGATGTCTTGCGTAGACGGTGTTCACATGCCGCACGTACTGTCTGTTGAGGGCGTCCAGTGCCCCTTCGTAGGTTGGCAGGTCCCTGCTAATGGAATAAACTTTTGGGGTGACCCTCGAGAGGAGAATTCTGTGCATAACGGCGGTTTCAGTTGTACGAACCTCCTCCAAGTATGATTGGAAGCATGCAAGCCAGTGTTCAAAAGCGAGAGCTGCTTCAGGGTCTTGAGTGTCCAAATCCAACCTTTCCGGACGTAAAACGGTTTCCATGTTTTAAAACTTTCAGTCAATAAAATTGATGCACCATCAATAACTCACTCTGAGACGAAAGGCGAGATATCGGCTTTTATTGACTGAAGAATGAACCAGCAGCGAGTGACCATCATATTACATCCTGGAGAATGCGGCAGAGGATCAGACCTCGAACCCCTTTATACAAGGGCCTGTGGGAGGAGCCACAGGAGCAGTCAGAAGGGGGCGTGTCCAGACAGGCTCATAGTTCACCACAATGGTTGAGGCTTCAGCTACAAGGCCTCTCAAAGGGAAGATGGAACGAGTACATCGAGAGGGGTGCTTTCTTCCTGCTACACGGAAGGGGTTAAACGAGCAGGAATGAGGACCTACGAAGTGATTTTCGGGAACTCAGAAAAAAGCAGGACTTCCAGCAATGCAATCTCGGAATTCTGCCACAAACTATGTGCTGGTGTGGTGAGAATTCCATAACTTTAATATGTTGATGATGTTCTGATGCTGGAGCGAGGGCTTCAGATTCATGGATCAATGGGCTCCCTTCCAGGCAGGTGGGAGACTGGGACAAACAAGGCCATTTGCATCTGAACCGGAGGGGAACCAAATTCCTCACCAGGAGGTTTAATGGTGTCACTTGACAGAGTTTGAATTCGAGTAGTAAGTGGGAGAATATACGTATGACAAGACCGTCTGGAAAGAACGAGAGCTAATAAACATGCTGGAACTGATGGGCTGAAATGAGTTTATTTCAACATTAGGAGTAATCTGTTGTCGGAGGGATAAGGCTGGCAGCTCAACATTCCTGGCTTTCATTGTCTTACACGTGAGTTGGTGTAGGGTGGATTTAGCAGGAGCAGAGGTTACCCCACTGGGAATGTCCCAACGAACTGGAAGGCTCATTTGCAGAGGCAATCTGCAGTTACACTGATAGGATTGTCATATTGGACCCCAATGACCAGTGCAGGGACTTTTATCTTCCCTAGAATTGATTGGATCTTGCTCAATACTAAGATGCACAAGATTTCTTCACTGAATCTGAAGAGTGTTTGAAACGTTATGTACAGAGCACAACCAGAGGAGACAACAGACAGGAGGAATTAGTTTTGGGAAATGAGCTAGGCCAGCTGACAGCTAAGAGTCAGTGAATATTCTGGGATCTTATTTTCTTTCTTAGTGATGAGGAAGAATAAAATCAGATCTCGTATGAAGGTACTGAATTGCAGCAAAACAGGTTAGTAGGGAGTAAGACAGAAGCCAAGGGGCATTGATTGGGAGCAGCCACCGTCAGACAAGTCCACATCTGACGTGCGGGAGCTGTTTAAAGACCAGCAGATCCGAGTTTGAAATTGAGGTACAGGATTTATCCACATTTGAAAATGCATGGCTTGCTTAGGGACAATCAGCATGGTTTTGTGTGGGCAGATCACGCTTGACAAAATTGATCGAGGTTTCGGTGGTGGTGATACAGATTATTAGATACAGGAGTAGAATTAAGCCATTTGGCGTATCGAGTCTGCTCTGTCATTTCATATTGGCTGATACATTTTTCCTCTCAGCCCCAATCTCCTGCCTTCTCCCTGTATCCCTTCCTGTACTAACCATTCAAGAATCCATCAAGCTCTGCCTTAAATACCTAAAGTCCTGGCCTCCACAGCTGCCGCCTGTGGCAATGTATTCCACAGATTCAACATCTCTAAAGAAATTCCTCCTCATCTCCAATCTGAAAGGGAGCCCCTCTCTTCAGAGGCTGTGTCCTCTGGTCCTAGACACTCCCATCCTCTCCATATCAACTTTATCAAGGCCTTTCACCATATGATGTGTTTCAATTAGTCATCCCTCATTGCTCTAACTTCCAGGGAATAAAGGCCCAGAGCCATCAATCACTCTTCATATGACAAGCTGTTTAATCTGGAATCATTTTTGAGAATCTCATTTGAAACCCATCCAGTTTCAGCTCATCCTTCCTAAGATAAAGGGCCCAAAACTGCTCCCAATACTCCAAGTGAGACCTCACCAGTACTTCATAAAGTCTCATCATTACATCCTTGCTTTTATATTCTAATCCTCTTGAAATGAATGCTAACATCATATTTGCCTTCCTCACCACAGACTCAACCTGCAAATTAACCTTTAGAGAAACAGCACAATGACTCCCAAATCCCTCTGCAACTCATTTTTGTATCTTCTCTCCATTTAGAAAATAGTCAACCCTAATATATCTTTAACTGATGTGCATGGCCATACACTTCCCAGTTCTGTATTCGATCTGCCACTTCTTTGCCCATTCTCTTCATCCATCTGTCCTTCTCTATTTCCTCAGAAATACCTGCACCTCCACTTGTCTCTTCATATCATCTGCAAGTTTTGCAACAAATCCATCAAATCCATCGTCAATTTGGATAGGCATATAGACAGGAAGGGAATGGAGGGTTATGGGCTGAGTGCAGGTCGCTGGGATCAGGTGGGAGTAAGTGTTCGGCATAGACTAAAATGGCCGAGGTGGCCTGTTTCCGGGCTGTAATTGTTATACGGTTGTAAGAGACAGGTGGAGGCGCAGGTATTTTTCAGGAAATAGGGAAGGACTGGCAGATGAAGAGAATGGGCAAAGAAATCATTGACAGATAACGTAAAAAGAATCAGTCCCAACACCTTGGTGCTTGATGAAGGCAAGACTGTGACCATGATCTCTGTAGACCTTAGTGGGATTCAATATAGATTTTAATTTCAATTCAGAAATGGATTCCTCATAGAAGTCTATGTAGGGCTGGAAGTCCGTGTGCAGAGGTGATCCACGAGGCCTGATGCTGGGAATTAAGTTGTTTCTGATATATATCAATGTTTGGATGAAAATGTTGATGGGAGGTTTACAAGTTTACATGTGACAGCAAGATTGGTGGAATTGTGGACAGTGTAACTATTGATCAATGCACACAGTGGGACTTAGATCACAAACATATGCAGAGTAATTGCAGAATGAACTTAATCTGGGAGAGAATGTGTTATTGCACTTTGGGAGATCAAATGGAAGAAGGAAGTATAATGTTAATGATTGACCCCTTCACAGCATTGATGAAACGAGTGATCTTGGGGATCTTGGGATCCAGGCACATAGTTCTCAGAACGTGGCAAAACAACGGGTTAAGGTATACGGAATGCTGGTCCCCACTGGTCAGGGTGTGGAGTATAAGAGTAAGGGAGTCCTGTATTAAGACAGGCATACAAACGTACAGGGAATGGACCACGTCCAGGTAGGTCAACTTCTGGCAGAGTGAAGGATTAGAGGGACCTTGGGGTCTGAGTCCATAGGATGCTCAAAGCAGATGCCCAGGTTGACTCCGCGGTTAAGAAGGCGTATGGTGTATTGGCCTTCATCAATCGTGGGAATGAATTTAGGAGCTGAGAGGTAATGTTGCAGCTATACGTGACCATGGTCAGACCCCACTTGGAGTACTGTGCTCAGTTCTGGTTGCCTCTCTACAGGAAAAATGTGGAAGCCATTGAAAGGGTGCAGAGGAGATTTACAAGGATGTTGCCTGGAATGGGGAGCTTGCCTTATGAGAATAGGTTGAATCAACATGGTCTTTTCTCCTTGGAGCGAAGGAGGATGAGAGCTGACCTGATATAGTTGTACAAGATGATGAGAGGCATTGATCATGTGGATAGTCAGAGACTTTTTCCCAGGGCTGAAATGGCTGCCCCAAGAGGACACAGGTTTAAGGTGCTGGGGAGTAGGTACAGAGGAAATGCCAGGGTTAAGTTTTTTTTTACTCAGAGAGTGGTGAGTGCGTGGAATGGGCTGCCGGCAATGGCGGTGGAGGCGGATACGATATGGTCTTTTAAGAGGCTTTTAGATAGGTACATGGAGCTTAGCAAAATAGAGGGCTATAGTTAAGCCTGGTAATTTCTGAGGTAGGGGCAGGTTTGGCACAACATTGTGGGCTGAAATGCCTGTACTGTGCTGTAGGATTTTTTGTTTCTATGACTGAACTGGACCAAGGGTATTGAGTGAATTGAAAATATTCTTGTATCAATCTCCTGACGCACTTTTGAATAAGCTTTTATGCAGAGCTACTAGGAGTGTTCTTTTGTCTTCATGGTCTAGTTTTTGCGGGGATACTGACTACCAACAGTAGTGTAATTTTATTACAATCAATTGAAACACCTTGACTGCACATGGTGATCTCCATTTAACTGATAATGTAACTCCTAAAACCAACTGGCTGCACCAGAGATGATTTGGTGTGTGACATTAATGGGGGTGAATACATATACAGACAATTATTTTGTGTTTTATATCTGTAATTAATTTAGAGCACTTTGTAGAGATCTCTTTTCACTTTGACACAAGAGACTTATTCTGTTGATCAGTAAGAAAAAGCCAAATTTAATCTGCTGTGACTCAATATTGTAAAACAATAAAACATGAAAACTTCCAAGGGGCATGAATACCTTTCATATGCACTTTACATGTAGGGACAGTGATGAGAAAGGGGAGGGAAAGAAGACACGGGGAGGAATGGTCTCAAGATCCCCAGGAGCTCCTCCCGATGGGATAAAACACAAAAAGTGAAATATCCAAGAGAGATGAGAATGGAGCTGTGATGTTCAGGAGAGATATAATCAGAAGCAGATTGGAGTACTGCTGCATCGAGTAACTTTGCTCTGAGTGCTGCAACAACCACGATCTGCCGGTGGCAACCCATTCCAACTGAGTTTCCCATTCACATACCAGCATATCGGTGTCTTACAGCTGTCTTAATCTGTGATGGGTTGGTTATGGGGCAAGCTCCCACTTCCCATTAAATGCTCCCAATGGTGTGCGCCTCAAATTGCCTCCGTCAGCTAAAACCAGCTGCTGACATTAACATTTGGCTTAGCTACTAAGCCCGACGGAACTGTTTCTAGTGTTGGGGGAAGGTGCAAATCTGTTTAGGAGCATCATATAACCAACTGCTATGGGCAGATGGGCTCGTCAACCATGCTTGGCAGCTTATCTAGTGGAAGGAAAACCCTGACCTCAAACCTGGACCCTCAATCTGGCTCTGGAGTTCTCCCTCATTGTGATCACATCTTCACAGACCCTTCACCACCAGGACTCTCTGTAATCCCACCTCATTACACAGATTACATCTGAAATGTCCTGTTCCTGGGTAAGATACTGCTGTAAGAAACTGTCTCTGACAACTCCACTAATTCCTCTTCCACTGTACCTGTTGGATTAGTTTAATCAATACACAGACTGAAGCAAACACACATAAAATGCTGGAGGAACTCAGCAAACAGTCGACATTTCGGGCTGCGAACCTTCATCGGGATGAGACAGAAAGGGACAATAGCCAGAATAAGGTGGTGGGGGAGGGGGAGGAGGACAAGTGAGTGGGGTGTGTGGTTTGTGGAGGGATGATGATGTGAGGAGCTGGGTGACAGACAGAAAAGACAAAGAGAGGAAGAGAAAGTAATCTAATAGGTCAGAATGTTGGACCACGTGATGACATGAAGGAGCTGAAGAACCTGAGAGAGATGATGGGCGGGTCATGAGGCTGTGTGAGGAGAAGTGAAGGGGTTAAATGGCAACAGAATGAGGGAAACAGAGTGCAGTGATATCCGGAATTGGAGAAATCAATGTTCATGTCATCAGGATTGGAGGCTACACAGTCATAATATGAGGTGTTGTTTGGCTAGCCTCTATTTGGCCTCATCGTGGGAAGAGAGAAGGCTACAGACAGACCTGTTGGTAATGGCGCACTGCTGGTCAGGGTCGACCATGGATATTGTACCCTCACTGTGAAAGTCAATATACAAGCCAGGGTAGTACGATACGTAAAGCAAGCTGTTGCCCATGCAGTGGCTCCTGCTCTCCATGCAGCTGATGAATTCACAGCAACAGCAGAGACCGATGGAGTCAGGCACCCGAGTAGTCGCATGATTACCAGCTTGCATTGAACATAGGACCGACAGGGAATTAGTGTTCACAGTGGGGACACAGATATCTGATGGTGACATTTCAACATTGTGCAATAATGTGTAATAACCGCCATCACGAGGGAGAAGCTAACAGGACAAAAAACAAACATTACCAGGTCCCAAGGACCGGCACTGAAGGCTGGAGAGAAAGTAGAGACACTGAAGTCTGTCAAAACTCACTGTGTTACAGAAGGTCCCAGTGGAGTTGAAAACCATTGTTGAATAAGGGTGGAAGATAAAAAGCAAGTGACTGTCGTCCAGTTAGCTTCACTTCAGCTACTGGAGTCTATAATCTGTGAAGAAATAACAAGTCATTTGGAAAAGTCTAATGCACTGAACTAAGTCAACAGGGCTTACAGTTAGATTCTTACAGGAACCCCTCAGCCCAAATGGTCCACACTGACCAAAGTTCCCATCTGAGCTTGTGGTCAGTAACCCCCTCACCACCACATTATGAACAAGGCTATCCTCCACCTTGTCCCATTTCCTTGCATTTAGCCCATATCCTTGAAAACTTTTCCTTTCCATCTACCTGTCCAATTACTTTTTTAATGTATATGACTCAAACACTCCCCTTGACAGCTCATTCCATTTACTGATCAGCCTGTGTGTGTGGAAAAGTTGCCCTTCAGGTTCCTATTCAATCTCATCTCAAACCAATGCCCTCCAGTTCCTGATTCCCCTACCCTGGCAAAAAGTTTGTTATTTGACCCAACCCAGGCCCCTTATAATTTTATGCACCTCTGCAATATCGCCACTCATTCTCCAACATTCCCGGGAAAATTGTCCAAAATACTTTCCACAAATCAGTCTTTCGAGATCCAGTAACATCCCCGTAAATCACCTCTGCACTCTTTCCAGCTCAGTGGTGGCAGTCATATAGCACAGTTACAAAAGCTAAACACTATTTATGAAATGCGGCTAAACCAACATGTTGTACAACTGCACCATTTCATCCCAGCTTCTATTTTCGGTGCCCTGACTGAAGGTTAGTGTTCCAAAAGCCTCTTCACCGCCCTGTCCATCTGGAACCTGGTTTTTGTCTCTGTAACCTGAGTTACTGAATGTTAAGTCTTGTTTGACAAACATACCAGAGATTTGAGACTTTACAGGGGAAGTTGGAGAAGTAGAGATTTTGGATTGTCAGGAGCCATTTGCCAAGGAGCCACATGAAAGCTGGTGCACAAGACCAGATCTCAGTCCTGGGATGGAAGTGAGTTAATATTGACTGAAGACTGGTTATGATACTGAGACAGAATAACAGGTCTGTTTCAGGTTGGGATGACATAACTACTGGAGTGTCCCAGCAACCTGCTTTGGACCCTCCATTATTTAATATTGATATTAATGACCTGGAGGAGTGGCAGAGGGTGAGGAATCCATGATTGTCAACGACAGGGAATGTGGTATGGGCATGTTCTGATTGGACATTTAGTCTCTCCATCAGGATATGGGGAAGCTAGTGAGCAGAATACTTGGTAAATGGAGTTTAATGTGTGAAGTGTGATGACGTGGTACGAGGAATCAAAAGTCACTACTATTTATGTGGAGATAAATTGTCAATGAGAGAAATAGAGAGGGGTCGAGGTGCTGCCTGCAAAACAAAATAGAGATGGGTGCAGTGAAGGTCCAAAGCAGGTTGCTGGGACACTCCAGTAGTTATGTCATAGGACCATATATGACCAAGGTTCAGAGGTGCATCGTTCATTCACATTTATTGCTGGGGCACTAAGGCAGAGAAACAGAGAAGTGTTGTTACAGAGTCAAACAAACACACAATAATGGATTTTGGGAAGTGAAAGCAGGTCAGGACATACCCAGTGAATGACAGGGTCCTCAGGAGTGTTAATGAAAAGATAAACCTGAGGCACAGGTTCATAGTTCCCGGAAAGTGCCAGCACAGGTAGTCAAGGTGTGGAAGAAGGTGCACGTCATGCTTAACTTCATCGGCAAAGACTCTAAGAAGAGTTGGGACGTCACATTACAGTTGTACAAATCAATAATTAAACCACACCAGGAGTACCCTGTGCAGTTCTGGTCACCACGACAGTAAGGATGTGACTAAGCTGGAAAGGTGCAGAAACGATTCACAGGAATGTTACCTGGACTGGGGCCTGGAGTTACAAGGAAAGATCAGACCGACTGGGACTGTTTTCCCTGGAGTGAGGGAGGCTGAGGGGAGACCAGACTGAAGTTTTTAGAACTTTGAGAGGTGCAGACAAGGTAGACAGTCCGAATCACTTCCCCAGGCTAGAAATATCAAATACGAGAAGGCACAGCTTTAAAATGGCAGGGTGAGAATTTAACGTTGGATTTCAGGGCAGGTAAGATTTCTGTTTCTGTACAGAGAGCGGAGAGGGCCAGGTTTCGGCTGCCATGGGGGGGTGGTGGTGTTGGAAGCAGATATGATAATGACATTTAATCGGGGTTTAGATAAGCCATGAATATTCAGAGAATTGAAGCACATGAATTATACACAGGCTGAAGAGATTTAGTTTCATTTGGCATCGTGTTCAGCAGAGACATCATGGGAAGAAGGGCTTCTTCCTGTGCTGTACTGTTCTGTGTTCTCGGTGAGCCTCAGTGACGGGGGAGTCTTTATCTGGGCTCACAGACAGAAGAAGGGCCTGTTCCTGTGCTGTACTGTTCTGTGTTCTTGGTGAGCCTTAGTGACGGGGGAGTCTTTAGCCGGGGTCACAGACAGGCGTATCTGTGGCAAGGAGAGAGACTGTAGGATGGTGCATTACCTCCCTGGTACCAGAGCCAAGGATGTACCTGAACAATTACAGGCCATTCTGGAAGGGCAGGGTGAGCAACCAGAGGACGCGTCCATATCGGTTCAAACAAATGAGTCAAAGTCCTGCAAAGAGACTTAGAGAGTTCGGGAAAAAGTTAAGCAGAATCTCTTGGGGGGTGGTGGGGGTAATTCCAGTGTCACCTGCTAGCGAGGGAAGAAATAAACAGGTGGTACAGTTATATGTCTGGCTAACAAGCTGGTGCAGGTTAGTTACATAGATCATTGAGTTTTTTTCAGGAGAGGCGATGGGAAGAGTAGACAAACAAACAAATTGCAGTGTCTCAGTAGCAGATAAACAAAATTAGAAGTAAGAGAAAGAATAAAAAGTTACCACAAACAGTCTGACATGAGGGGTGTCATCACTTCCCCGGCTACAGGTTGACTCATTACAGAGCCCAGGGTCAGAATGACTTCATGCAGCGCTCCTTGGAGCAGCGCAGTGGTGTTAGTCTGATACTGAAGATGCTCCTCTGTTCAGCCAAGGAGGCATGCAGAGGGTGAGAAACATTGTCCAGAATTGTCAGGATTTTCTGTCGGGTCCTTTGTTCCACCATGGCCTCCAGTGTGTCTAGTTTCACTCCAATAACAGAGCCAGCCTTTCTAATCAGTTTATTCTCAGATGCCACTGGCCCAGTACACCACTGCATAGTTAGGCCAAGTTAATGAACACAGTGGCACCGAGGGTCTGAAGTGCGTTTGTATCAGTGCCGGGTGTGGAACAGTTAATGCAAACGTACTTAGAGTCAGAATTAGCACAGGGCACAGTGATTCAGCCATTACAGAGAAGGGCAGGACTGGGAGCTAAACATTCCAGGATTCAGGTTCCGACAGTCCAGAGGGAGGTGAATGAGGTTTGGGGAGCTGTACTGCTGATCAGGCAGAAGGTCACAAATTCAAGGTCATCCCGGAGCCTCCTCCAGTGAGACACTGTGCGTGGAACTCAGGAATGAAAAAAGTGAAATCGCTGTGATGGGATTATACTGTAGGGCTCCCGATAACCAGTAAGAGAGAGGAACAGATATTTTGGCAGGTTTTGGACTGATGTAAAAACAACAGAGTATCTATAGTGAATAAACTCCCCAGAGTGACTGGGACTCCCTTATCATCTGAGGCTTGATTGAGGCATGATTTGTTAAGTGTTTTCAGCAAGGTTTCCTGAAACAGTATGTAGATGATCCACCAGGGAGGGAGAATTTCTTGACTTTGCCTTAAGAAATATGGGACTCACCAGGTTGTGGAAGGAACAACCAGTGTTCCAAGAGGAATTAGACAGGTCCTTCAGTGGAAATAACCTGCTGAGCTGTGGGAACAGAGTGGGGAATGGGACTGTAGAAACGTTGCAGCAGGTGTTGCTATAAACTTGATGGTCAAATAGTCCAGATCATCCCAGAATGATCATGTGACCAGTAATATTCTGAAAAAATTTATACTATTCTCCAGTGAACCATCATGGCTCCTGGTTGGATAAGATCAATTGTGGGATAAGGACACACTTCTGTAAAATCACTGACACCATATTCCAAGCACACTGAGCTGCCAGAGCACTGCATTGGCTAGTGAGGACACAAACCAGTACAAAACCCGGCTCTCTAATACAAAGTTGAAAGCTGAAAGTAAATGTATTATCAAAATACATTTCTATCATCATACGCAACCCTGGGATTTATTTTTTTTGGGCATACTGTTGGTTTGTTAGAGCTGTTGGGCAAGGTATAAAGTAATTTGGCAGGGCCATGAGAACTGGTGTGAAAGGACTCAGGATAGGACAGCTGGTAAAGAAAGAAAAGATAGCATGCAGTCACTCTGTCAGGAAGAGCGAGCAGACGACAGGACATAACTGCAGCCAGCAGATGGATGCCAAATCAATAAAGGTAGCAAATCCAATATTCGAAGTGTTATACATCAATGCACAGAGTATAAAAAATAAGGTGGATAATCTTATTGCCCTGTTAAGGATTGGCTTGTATAATGTGATCATCACGGAATCACAGCTGATAAATATTTATAGTTGGGAGCTAAATGCCCAAGTGAGACAAATCAGAGGGACAGGAAGGTAGGCAATTGGGATGGCCTGGCTCTGCTGCTAAAGAATGGTATCAAATCAGTAGGAAGACGTGCCATAGGATGGAGAGATGTTGAATCATTGTGAGTGGAGTTTAAAAAAAAATACGTGTAAATGGACGCTGATGCAGTTATAAACAGGCGGTCAACAGTTGTTTGGATGTGGACCACAGATTACAACAGGAAAGAGAAAAGGCATGTCAAACGGGCAATGTTATTGGAGATTTCAACATCCAGGTCAACTGGGAAAATCAGGTACGAAATAGATCTCAAGAGAGTGAGGTTTTGAATGCCTGAGAGATGGCTTTTCAGAGCAGTTTGTCATTGAGCCTACTAGGGAATAAGCTATACTGGGTTGTGTGTTATTTAATGAACAAGAGGCAATTCGGGAACATAAGGTAAAAGAGCCCTTAGAAAGCAGTGATCACAGTATCATTGAGTTCAACTTGAAATTGGACAGGGAGAGAGTACAGTCTGACATAGCAGTGATTCAGTGGAGTAAAGGTAGTAACAGTGGTATGAGAGAGCAGTTGGCTAAAGTAAATTGGAATGAGATGCTGGCAGAGATGGCAGCAGAGCCGCAAAGGTGGAAACAATGAGGGAGGTACAGGATAAATGTACTCGAGAAACTAATAATAACTCAAATGGCAAAATAGGACAACTGGTTCAGCTGACTTCTCCAATCTGCACTGAACTAAGCATCTGTGCACTTACTCTCTTTGAGCATTTCAGTTCAAAACGCTACAGAACTTGCTTGTGTTTATTGTTTGCAGGATTTGTCTTTCTTTCTGCACATTGGGTGTTTGATGGTCTTCTTATTTTATTGGTGGGTTCTTTTGGCTTTCTTTGTTTTATGGCAGCCTGCTTGAAACAAACCTCAAAGTTGTAGAATGTATACGTACTTTGATAATAAATTTACTTTGAACATTCATTCGAAAACCTAATGCTTGAGGGATAAAATAAGGACAAAAATTTAACGAAACTTAAACCTGATGCTTTTTTTAATTACAGGCCAGGATGCAGACGAGTGGAAAATGACAAAAATGCTTCCTCTTTTTAAGAATGCGATAGGGATATACCCGGGTGACTCTTACATTAGTGGGAGGGATATTACTGGAAAATATATTTAATGATAAAATCAGCTCAGACTTCATCAGGCAATGGTCCGATCACACTTGGAGTATTGTGAACAGTTTTTGGCACCTTACCTAAAAAACTACATGCTCACATAGGAGAGGGTCTAGAGGAGGTTCACAAAAATGATCCTGACAATAAAAGGGTTAATGAACAAGGATTGGTTGATGGCTCTTGGCCTGTACTCTCTGGACTTTAGAAGAATGACGGAATCTCACTGAAACTGATCAAATATTGAAAAGCCTAGAATGAAGCGGGGAGGGTAGTTCCGATAGTGGGGCAGTCTAGGACCACCGGGCACATACCGTTAGAACAAAGATATGGAGTAATTTCCTAATCTGTGCTGCCTATGTCAGCATGTTGTTCATTGACCATAGCTCAGCGATTAACACCATCATTCCCACAGTCCTGATCAATTAGCTACGGAACCTGTTCTCTCTGCGATTGGATCCTCAACTTCCTAACTGGGAGACGACAGTCTGTGCAGATTGGTGATCAAACGGTCTAACCCCTATTGACATCAATGGATCTGGGGTTGAGAGGGTAATCAGCTTTAGGTTCCTCGGCATCAACATACCCGAAGATCTCACGTGGTCTGTGCGTACTTGTTGAGTGTTGAGTGCATAACAGCGTCTCTTTCACTTCAGATCACTGAGGACGTTTGCTATGGGCCCCCAAATCCTAAGAACTTTCTACAAGGGCTCAATTGGGAGCATCCCGACAGGCTGCATCACTGCCTGGTATGGGAATTGTACCTCCGTTAATCGCAGGACAGACCAGCGCATTTGTAGTTGTGAACTTCCCATGATTCAGGACATTTACAAAGCCCGGTGTGAGAAAAGGGCCCGAGGGATCATTGTGGACCCGAGTCACTTCAAGCACAATCTATTCCAGCGGCAACCATCCGGGAAACATACTGCTGCATAAAAGACCGGAGCAACAGGCTGCTGGACAGCTCCTTCCACCAGGCTATCAGACTGATTAACACACGCTGATTTGAGGGATCCTCTATGTACATTGGTTGTTCTATTTATTATCAATTATTATAAATTACTATGATTGCACATTGCATATTTAGATGGAGACATAACGTGGATTTCTACTCCTCACGTACGTGAAAGATGCAAGAAATAAAGTCAATTCAAATATCTCCTCTTCACTGATGAACAACACTGGCCCTGGTGCACCTCAAGGATGTGTGTTTTGCCAACTGCTCTACTCCCTCTATACCCATGACTAAATATAGCTCAAATGCAATCTATAAATATGCTGCATACAACCTTTGTCAGTAGAATCTCAGATGGAGATGATTGGACTTACAGGACTGGGACATACCAGCTAGTTGAGTGGTGTCGCAGCAACAACCTTGTGCTTCAGACAAAACAGCTGATTGAGACAAGGGAACACGAACCAATCCTCAAAGAGGTATCAGAAGTGGACAGTGAACAATTACAAGTTCCTGGGTGTCAACATCTCTGAGGATGTATTGATGCAGCTACAGAATAAAGAAGGCAAGACAGCAGATATATTTCATCAGGAGTTTGAAGATATTTGGGTTATCATTTTAAAACACCCAGAAACTGTTGTAGATGTATTCAATATATATTATTCATATATTCAGTTTTTGCAGTATATTAATTTACTTAATATACATATCCATAACACACATACTGTAATTTATTTATTATTTCTATATTATCATGTCCTGCATTGAACTGCTGCTGCTAAATTAACAAATTTCCTGACACCTGCCGGTGGTAATAAACCTGATTCTGGTCCTGACTCTGTACCCACCGTCCCATCACACTCTCCCGTGGTCAGACTCGGAGTGATGCTCCCTGCACATCATCCCTTCACACAGTCCCGGGGTCAGAAAAAGACTGAAGCTTCATACACACAGACCCGTCATCCACTCCCGTGTTCAGCCACAGAGTGAAGCTCCCTATACCCCGTTCCATTACACAGCCCCAAGGTCAGTGACAGAGTGAAGCTCCTTCCACACCGTTCGATCACTCATTTCTTGGGTTAGAAACGGAGTGAAGCTCCCCTGCGCACGGCCCCAACACTCTCTCCCGCAGTCAGAAACAGAGTGAATGTCCGTCCGCTCCGACACAACGCACAGTCCCTCGGACAGTCAAAGAGTGAAGCTCCCCTCCACACCGTCCCATCCCACACTCACGGGGTCAGACACAGAGTAAATCTCCTTCACTCCCGGGGTCAAAAACAGACAGAATCTGCCGCCTCGCAGTCCGCTAACACTATAACGGATTCAGAATGAGAGAGAACCTCACTCTTCACTCTCGCTCCCCCCTCTCACCCATCAGCAGTACTTCACCGTTCCTGTAGTCTCCAACAGTGTGTCTGTCTCAGAGATAATAAGTTTGTGTGAGACCAGAGGTAGAACTGTGGAAGGAGGGGGCGGAGAGAGAGGGCTGTGGAGGGGTGCTCAGTTTGCAGCCACTGGGAGGACGTTGTAATAAACCACACGACGGGCCTTTGCTCACAGAGACGTAGAGGAGCTGACAACCGAGAGATCGATATCGGGTGCAAATGAGACGAAATAACACCGACGGTGTGCAAGGAGATTCACCATGTGTCTGAACAAGGGGGTGTGTAATGAGACACTGTGGAGGGAACTTCACCATGTGTTTCACCCCAGGAGTGTGTGATGGGACGGAGTGGAGGGATATTCACTATGTGTCTGACCCCGGGAGTGTGTGAAGGGACGGTGTGGAGGGAGATTCATTCTGTGTCTGATCCCGGGAGTGTGTGATGGGACGGTGAGGAGAGAGCGTCACCATGTGTCTGAATCCGGGATTGCTTGATGGGGCGGTTTACAAGGAGCATCTACCAAGGGTGTATGTGGTGGAACGTTGTGGAGGGAGATCCATTCTGTGTCTGACCCCGTGGTAGTGAGATAGGACGGTGTGGAGGGAGATTCACTCTGTGTCTAACCCTCGGGAGTGTGTGATGGGACGGTGTGGGGGGAGATTCACTCTGTGTCTGACCCCGTGACAGTGAGATAGGACGGTGCGGAGGGAGATTCACTCTGTGTCTGATCCCCGGGAGTGTGTGATGGGACGCTGTGGAGGGAGATTCACTCTGTGTCTGACCCCGTTAGTGTGTGATGGGATGATGTGGAGGGAGATTCACTATGTGTCTGACTCCGGAAGTGTGTAATGGTATGGTGTGGAGGGAGATTCACTTTGTGTCTGACTCCGGGAGTGTGTGATGGGAACTTGTGGAGGGAGATTCACACTTTGTCTGACCCCGGGAGTGTGTGACGGGACGCTGAGGAGGGAGATTCACTCTGTGTCTGACACCGGGCGTGTGTGATGGGACGGTGTGGAGGGAGAATCAATCTGTAATTGAACCCGAGAGAATGTGGTAGGACGGTGTGGACGGAGCTTATCTGGGTGTCTGACCCCCGATATATGAAATCGGATAGAGTGGAGGGTGCTTCACTCTGGTGTGGATATATCACACATTACTCTTGCTCTTTTGTATTTATTTCAAGAAGCTTTGAAACCGAGTTAGAACAATGTTGCTTCGCCCCATACTTTGACACCGGCCCATCACGCATTCCAGGCTTCAGGTGTAAAGTAAACATCCCTATGAACTGTCTGATCAAACACACTCGGCGGGTTAGAGAGTGAAGCTCCTCATGCACTTTCCCATCTAATGGTCCTGTTGATTTCAAAACACAGTCCCAGCGCATGCTTATTTGTCTAGACGGCTAGACACACACACACTCTCTCTCTCTCTCTCCCTCTCTTTCTCTCTCTCTCTCATCCAGACACAGACACAGCCGTGACTACACATCTCCTCCCGCACCCCCACCACTTTATCCACTACCCGCACCCCCATTTCCGAAGCCCCCATTTCGTTTCACCTCGCCGCTTACTTACTGTGGAGAAAATAACTAATCCCCACTGTCAAGTGAGCGGCGCCATTCACGGAAACTGTCACATTTCAGTCCAGTGAACTTTCACTATGAGCGGGAGAGAATGGGAAGGGAGAAGGTGGGTAGAGAGGGTGGGGAGAGAGAATGAGAAGGCTTCGTGAGGAGGACAGTGAGATAGAAAGGCTGAGGAAAGGGAGGGAGTAGAGGAAAAAGGAGAGAGCATGAGAGAAGAGCGAAATTGAAGCAGGTTAGCGGCATTAAATAAACAATATCCCATAGGCAATAGGTGCAGAAGTAGACCGTTCGGCCCTTCGAGCCTGCACCGCCATTCTGAGATCATGGCTGATCATCTACTATTAATACTGTCTTGTCCCCCATTTCCCTCGGTTACCCTATCCATAAAGATACCTAACTAGCTCCTTCATTAAAGCATCCAGAGAAATGGCCTACACTGCCTACTGAGGCAGTGCATTCCACACCCTCACAACACTCTGGGAGAAGAAGTTTTTCCTTAACTCTGTCCTAAATTACCTACCCCTTATTCTCAAAACATCCCCTCTGGTACTGGACTCTTCCAGCATCTGGAACATATTTACTGCCTCTATCTTGTCCAATCCCTTAATAATTTTATAAGTTGCAATCAGATCCCCTCTCAATCTCCTTAATTCCAGCGTTTACAAGCCCAGTCTCTCTAACCTCTGCGTAAGACAGTCCGGACATCCCAGGAATTAACCTCGTGAATCTACGCTGCAATTCCTCTGAAGCCAGGACGTGCTTCCTTAACCCTGGAGACCAAAACGGTACAAAATTCTTCAGGTGTGGTCTCACCAGGGCTCTGTAAAATTACAAAAAGATTTCCTTGCTGTTGTACTCACTTCCCTTTGCAATAAAGGCCAACATTCCATTAGCTTACTTCGCTGCCTGCTGCACTTGCTTATTCACCTTCAGAGACGGAACAAGGACTCCGAGATCTCTTTGTATTTCTCTCTTACTCTACACCGTTCAGATAATAATCTGCCTTCCTGTTCTTACTCCCAAAGTGGATAACCTCTCACCTGTTCACATTAAACGTCATCTGCCAAGTATCTGCCCACTCACTCAGCCTGTCCAAGTCACCCTGCATTCTCCTAACGACCTCATCACATGTCACACTGCCACCCAGCGTCGAATCAGCAGCAAACTTGTTGATATTATTCTCAATGCCTTCATCTAAATAGTTGATGTAAATCGTGAACAGCTGTGGTCCCACTACCGAGCCCAGTGGCACCCCACTAGTCACTACCTGCCATTCCGAGACATACACATTCACCGTTACACTTTGCTTCCTATCTGCCAACCAGTTTTCTATCCATGTCAATATCTTCCCCCTCATGCCTTGATTTTACCCAACACTCACACATGTGGGATAATATCAAATGCCTTCTGCAAATCGAGGTACACTACATCCACTGGATCTCTCTTGTCTAACTTCCTGGTTACATCCTCAAAAAACTCCAATAGACTAGTCAAGCATGATTTTCCCTTGGTAAATCCATGCTGGCTCGGCCCAATCCTATCACTGCTATCTAGATATGCCATTATTTCATCTTTAATAATGGACTCTAGCATCTTCCCCACTACTGATGTTAGGCTGGCAGGACGATAGTTCTCTGTTTTCTCACTTCCTCCTTTCTTAAAAAGTGCATTAATATTAGCCATTCTCCAATTCTCAGGGACTGATCCTTAATCTAACGAACATTGGAA
This sequence comes from Hypanus sabinus, assembly GCF_030144855.1. Lineage (NCBI taxonomy): Eukaryota > Metazoa > Chordata > Chondrichthyes > Myliobatiformes > Dasyatidae > Hypanus > Hypanus sabinus. The sequence continues at coordinate 110,004 of NW_026779263.1, forward strand.
AATGATTACCAATGCATCCGCAAATTCCAGAGCCAAGTCCTTTGGTACCCTAGGATGCAGACCATATGGACCTGGGGATTTGTTAACCTTCAGTCCCATCAGTCTACTCATCACCATGTCCTTCCTAATGTCAATCTGTTTCATTTCCTCTGTTACCCTATGTTCTTGGCCCATCCATACATCTGGGAGATTGCTTGTGTCTTCCCTAGTGAAGACAGATCTAAAGTATTTATTAAGTTCTTCTGCCATTTCTCTGTTTCCCATAACAATTTCACCCAAATCATTCTTCAAGGGCCCAACATTCTTCTTAACTATATTCTTTCTCTTCACATATCTAAAAACGCTTTTGCTATCCTCCTTTATATTCCTGTCTAGCTTGCGTTCGTACCTCATTTTTTCTCCCCGTATTGACTTTTTAGTTAAGTTCTGTTGTTCCTTAAATTTCCCAATCATCTGTCCTCCCACTCACTTTAGCTCTGTCATACTTACTTTTTTTTTAATGCTATGCAGTCTCTGACTTCCTTTGTCAACCACTGTGGCCCCTTCCACCCTTTGAATCCTTCCTTCTCCGGGTGATGAACTGATTTTGCACCTTGTGCATTCTTCCCAAGAATACCCACCATTACTGTTCCACTGTCTTTTCTGCTAGGATATCCGTCCCTTTAACTATGGCCAGCTCCTCCCTCAGGGATCCATAGTCTCCTTTGTTCAACTGCAACACTGACTCTTCCGAGCTGCCCTTCTCCTGCTCAAATTGCAGATAAAAACATCATATTATGGTCACTACCTCCTAATGGCTCCTTTACTTCAAGATCGCTTAAGCATTCATGGGTTAGAAATAGGGAGAAGGTGAGGGGAAAGTTGGGGACGCAGAGAGAGAAAATGATAGGCAGAAGGCGATGGAGGGTTTTTGAGTGAGCTCCGGAACTCCGTCTGCGGGGCTGACGTCACTGCTATTTTTATTTTTTGCTGCCTGTATGCCGGCCAATTCAGTGTAGCAGCACGCTTTCAATACTTCTCTGAAATACTGAAAACGCCCAGCTTCTGTTCCAATGGGTGAAGAGAGTAAAACCACAAACACGGCTCAGCGTGTGTTGGTTTCCTGTAAACTTCAATATCTAAATATATGCACAGAGGTCCTGAATAAACAGGATGTTGCGGGAGGGGTTGAGCTGCTGGTTCTAAACCTCTCGGACAGTAAATGCAATTTATCCGCCCGAGAGGGGGAATAGAAGAAAAAAAGAGAGAGCTCGAGAGTGAAGCAAAATTGATACCCTCCAGAAATCAACCATCTCCATTCCTACCCCGCTCTCTACATTGTCTTCCACTTCTTTCCCTCCACTTGTTCCAGTGATACCCCTTTCTGACTCGTCACTCACGGATTCTCTCTCCTCCAAACCCTAACTTTCCCCTCACTCTCCCTCCCTCTGTTGCTCCCCACTCTCACTACTTCCCCGTGCCACTCCCATCCCTCCAGACCACCCTCCTCTCACACCCTCAATCTCTCTCTCCTCCAGCACCACCTCCCCCGGCTCTCGGCTCCTCTCTTTATCAGCTGCTCATCCGGTGTTTGTGTCACTCGGATCTACTGGTCGACAGGGGCTTTCTCTGACAACGGTTACTTCCCCTCGTTGAGCTCAGAGAATCAGAGGATCCTCGGCAGGATAGACAACAGTGAGACATACACTAATATCCAGCTCGTAAATCCCAACTCACCGTCTCCATTGAGGGGTAATTGGGGCAGGGACAGAGGGAGGGAATTTCAATCTATTTCTAATCTCGGGAGTGTGCGATGCGGGGTTGTGGAGAGAGATTCACTCTGTCTCTGACCCCGGGAGTGTGTGATTGGACAGTGTGGATGGAGATTCATTCTGTGTCTGACCCTGGGATTGTGTGATGGGACGGTGTGGAGGGAGATTCACTCTGTGTGTGACCCCGGGAGTATGTGAATGGGATGGTGTGGGGGAAGCCTCACCCTGTTTCTGACTCTCACTGTTATGTCAACAGAAGACCCTGATGTATCGTATGTGAAATTTAATTTCAAGACCATCTCTGTTCCCCGTTCCGGACGAGTGGAGGTCAGTTTCACTTTGTTGGTTTGACTCTGTTCAGCTGATGTGTCTCTTCCTGTCAAAAAATCTCATCGGAAGCACACCGTTAACCCTAATTATTCCCTGTTAGACAATGTCAGAGGCAACTCGTGCGAGACTGGATGAGAATCGAGCAGTCGGTGCAGAGAACGCCATGAGATTTCTTGTGTGGTGGGAGTACCGTGAGGCGGGTTTAATCTGGGGACACTGAGGAGGGAGTGTTGTGTGGTGAGGTGGGGGTTGCGAGAGCAGGGATTGCTGTGGCATGGTCGGTGAGCAGGAAACACCTTGGGAAGACTGGCAAGGAGGGAAGAGAGTGGTAAAAGGCAGTGAGGAACCCTAACTCTAAAAATAATGTTGAGTTATGTGGAAATTTGTTCCAATAATTAGTTCCAGTAAAACTCTTAAATTTGTCCAAAAATTTTGAATTTTAGAACAAGATCAAGTAGAATGTCAAAAATGTACCAATTTCTTGATTACATCGGAAAAATTGATCAGATAAATTTGTGTTTAATTTATTTATTTTTTGTGGCATAATATACAATTGATGTAAAAAATTATATTGCACCAATCTTAACAGGACCTTTGTTGTATTTGTCATACTATCAAGACATAGTCTTGACCAATTTGTTTCTTCAATTTTAATATTCAAGTCAGATTCCCATTTTTGTCTTGACTTATGAATCCCTTGTTTTTGAATCAAACTATACATACAAGAAATATTTTTTTTTATTTTTTGCCTTTTTAAATTAATGTTTTTATTTCATTAGATTTCGGCAATAACATTGTTTGACCCATTGTTACTCTTAAATTAGCCCGTAATTGGAAATAACAAAAACAATGTGTTGGTTGATATTTTGAATGTATTCTATAATTAATCAAATGATATTAATATACCTCCTTCAAAACAATCTCTTATATATCTAATCTCTATATGAAACCAGTTGTATAAAAGTTGATTATCCATTGTAAAAGGAATCAGTTTATTTTGAATTAAAGGTCTATTTGCTGATAAAGATTTCCTTATCTCATCATCACATTTAATTTATTCCATAGATCAATGAAATGTTTTAATATAGGGTATTCTTTCTTTTCCCGTAACCATTTAGATTCCCATTTATATATAAAATCTTCTGGTGTATTTTCTCCTATTTTATCCAGTTCTATTCTAATCCATGCCGGTTTATCTTTATCAAAAAAAGATGCAATAAATCTAAGTTGATTTGCTTTATAATAATCCTTAAAGTTTGGAAGTTGTAATCCTCTTAGATAAATTTCCATGTCAAGTTTTCCAACGATATTCTTGACATCCTACCTTTCCAAAGGAACTTCCTCACACATTTATTCAACTCTTGAAAAAACTTATGGGGTAGTTGTATTGGTAGTGTTTGGAATAAGTATTGTAATCTAGGGAATATATTCATTTTACTGAATTTACTCTACCTACTAATTTTATTGGTAATATCATGCATTTATCAAGATCTTCTTGATTTTTTTCAATAATGGTAAATAATTTAATTCATATAAATTCTTTATATCATTATCAACCCTTATACCTAAATAAGTTATACCACATATTGTCATCTAAATTGAGTTAATAATCGACATTGACTATAATATCCTTTAGTAAGTCGTAGAATTTCACTTTTATCCTAATTTATTTTGTAGCCTGATATTTTCCCATATTCTTCCAATCTAGAAGATAATTTACGCAGCGAGTTGAATGGGTTTGTTAAATAAAGCAGAACATCGTCAGCAAATAATTTAATTTTGTATTCCTCCTGGTTAACTCTGAAACCCTTAATATCTGGGTCCATATTAATTAATTCAGCTAATGGTTCTATCTCCAACACAAATAAAGCAGGTCATAATGGACAACCTTGCCTAGCTGACATTTTTAACTGAAATGGTGTTGAAATTTGAATATTTGTCACTACTTTAGCTTTGGGATTATTACTTAAGGTTTTAATCCATTTTATAAAGGGTGCTCCTAATCCATATTTTTCCAATACCTTAAATTAAAAAAATCCCATTCCAATCTATCAAATGCTTTTCCAGAATCTAACGCAACTGCACACTCATTTACTCCCTCTTTTGTGCCAAATGAATCATACTAAGTAAACTAGTTACATTATCTGCCGATTGTCTGTTTTTCATAAATCCTGTTTGATCCATATGTATTAATTTTGGTAAGTATTTCGATAATCGTCCAGATAAATTTTCTGCTGTTATTTTATAGTCAGTGTTTAACAAAGAAATAGGTCTATAAGATGTGGACTTTAAAAGATCTCTATCTTTTTGTGGCAATACTATTAAGATAGCTGTCGAAGAAGATTCTGGAAGTTTATGTGTTCTTTCCGCTCGCTATATTAACTCCATAAAAGGAGGAATCAGTAAATCTTTTTTTTTTAAAATTCAGGCGGAAAACCATCTTCTCCTGGGGAATTATTACTTTGAAGTGATCCCAGAGCTTCTTCGACCTCTTTTAATGTAAAAGGCATATCTAATCCCTTCTGTTCTTCCGAGGTCAATTTTGGAAGAGATATTTGTGATAAAGATCTTTCTATCTTGACATTATCATTTTGTGATTCTGATTGATACAGATCGGAATAAAAATTCATAAAAGTTTCATTAAATTCTAAAGGTTTGTAAGCAATTTTATTTACTGTTGTTCTAATTGCATTTATCGTTTTAGAAGTCTGCTCTGTTTTTAACTGCCAAGCAAGAACCTTATGTGATCTTTCAACTAGTTCATAATATCTCTGTTTAGTTCTCATAATTGTTTTTTTTCTGTTCGATGTGTCTGAAGTGTATTATAATGTAACTTCTTGTTAATAAGTTGTCTTCGTTGTTCTTCTGTCATATATCTTTGAGATTCTTTTTCTAATTTTGTAATCTGTTTTTCCAATTGTTCAATTTCTGTCAAATATTCCTTCTTAATTTTAGAAGCGTAACTTACTGTCTGGCTTAAATATGCCTTCATTGCTTCCCACAATATGAATTTATAATCAACTGATTGTGAATTTGTATCTAAAAGAACTGAATCTGCTTTTTCATTAAATCAGAAATCTTGATTTTTTAATAATATTAAATTAAATCTCCATCTATAAATCGATTCCTTTTTATCTATTATTATTATTGTCAACATCAAAGGAGAATGATCTGATAATATTCTCGCTTTATATTGCATATTTTTCACTCAGTCTTGAATATTCGTTGTTAATAGGAAAAAATCTATCCTTGAATACGTTTTATGTCTATTTGAATAAAATGAATAATCTCTTACTTTTGGGTTAATTCTTCTCCATATATCAATTAAATTTAAATCTTTCATCAACGATAAAGTTAATTTTGCTACTTTTGATTTTGTAACAACCTTTGTTGATCTATCTAAAACTGGATCTATACGAAAGTTAAAATCTCCACCGAATAATATTTTGTCATGTGCGTCAGCCAAATTCAAAAATAACTCTTGTATAAATTTTACATCATTTTCATTCGGTGCATTAATATTCATGAGTACATAGTTCTGGAAAAAATTGACAATGTATAATTACATATCTGCCCACCGAAACAACTAATACATTTTTGTATTTTAATTGGTAAAGTTTTATTAACCAAAATTGCAACTCCTCTCGCCTTTGAGATAAAAGAAGCCGCAATAACATTTCCAACCCGATCTTTTTTTAATTTCTGATGTTCTATCTCTGGGTGTGTTTCTTGTAAAAAAAAAGCTATATCTATTTTCATTTTCCTAATATATGTTAAAACTATTTTTCTTTTCACTGGTGCAATAAGCACATTAGCATTAAAACTTTAAAAATTCAGTAAATTAGTCATTGTTGTTAATTGGGTTACTCCAATCTATAATAATACCTAATCTTTCAACTTCCGTGGTACCTTCGGGAGTATTTTTAAAATTCACCTTGTTTCTATGTGTGTCCCCACCGATCATCCAGGCAAAGAAAGAAAGATAGAAGATAAATAGATTATTTAAAAAAAAACAATATACCCCCCACTTCTAATTTTGTGGATAAAAAAACACAGCCTTACCCCCCTCTGTTGTACGGGTCATGGCAATCGCCATGATTACCACGAGAATCCCGTAGCAATCGATCCGAAGCTCCCCCAGCTCCTCCGCAACATAGAAAAGTATATACATGAAGAATAAAATAATAACACTACTCTCAATTGATATTTCTCTAATGTTTTACCTTTCTCCCCTGTATCTTATAATTTAAATAAATTTAAATATTATTCTGTCGTTAAATATCCATCAATACCATTCACTTTTCCGGTATCATCTTTAATCGGTTTCGCTTTGAAACCTTTGAGTGTAGTTAGCGAATATATGGGAGTTTTTGTGCGAACTCTTCCGCGTCTTGATAATCGGTAAAAAATCTTTATTTTCCATCCTCTAAAAAGTTATCAGTGTTGCCGAATGACGCATCATGAATTTGTAACCCTTTTCCCATAAAACATTTTCCGCTGGGTTAAATTCCTTCTTTCTCTTCAAAAGGCTATAACTTATATCAGGATAGAAAAGAACTGCTTTCCCTTTTGGGGTCAATGACCCGTTTCTCTTTCTGGCACATTAGGCAGCCGCCTTCAGGATCTTTTTTTTTTCTTGGTATCTTAAGCATTTTCTCAAAATTGATCGTGGACTTTGATCAACTTGAAGTTTTGATTTTAAGGCTCGATGAGCCCTTTCAATTTCAATTAACTGAGATCCTTCTTCCATTTCCAAGTTTTCCGTAATCCATTTTTGAAAAAAAAAAATTATTAGATGTTCTTCTTCTATACTTTCTTTAAGTCCAACAATCTTAATATTGTTTCGTCTGCTATATTTTTCAAGCATATCCACTTTTTCCAATAACTGTTTTTTTTCTGATGTCCAGGGAGAAATATTATCTTCCATTTTGTTCCTTCTTTCAACAATGTCTTCCGTTGTTACTTTCAAGTCTGTAATTCTCTTATCCATTTTGTCCTGTCTTTTTATAATTTTGTCAAACATAATCTTCATATGTTTCATTTTTATTTATTTTAATACGTTTAATTTTCCTAATTTACGCATTATTTGCATCAAAGATTTTTCTATATTTCCATAAAAACATTTACCTCCAACTTCGTCTGATTTATCCAGAGATTCTGAATCTAACGCAGATTAACTTTCATTTCCGGTTTCAATTGTATCTGGGATTTGTAGTTCAACTTGCTCGTGTTTGCTCATGCTGCTTCTTTCACGTTTACGCAATGCTTGTTGGTCTTTTTCTTTGGAAATGGTTGATATTGCCGCAGTTTCCTGTTCTGTATCGCCGGAGGTAAAATGTACTTGAGCACGCTGTTCTTTTGTAGCGGCGGGCCTTGATTCTGTTCCAACTTGCTTTGTCTTCAAGGTAATAGTTTTCTTCGTCTTCTGTTTTTGAGACATAGCTTTAAACTATCCGGAGAAGTTTATAACTAACTTTTAAAAAGTATTCACTAACCTTTCTTCACTTAAACATTAATTTACTGATTTTTTACGGGAGTGCTGGATTCCCACGTTTTGACACTGCGTCATCAAATGACGTCCCCCGATCCAGCTCGGCTTTGAGGGATCCTACTCTCTCTGTGACCTGAGGGAAGTGCAGAGGGTCGTGAATAAATCTCAGCATATCCGGGGTATCAGCCTCACCTCCACGGACTCGTTCTGCACTTTCCGCTAAAGCAGACAGCCAGCCTGGATAATTCTGTTACACCCCATCAGCTCCTATCGCAGGAAGATGCGAAAGCACATTTCACCAGGCTCAAAGACAGGTTCTACCCCGCTGTTGTCAGACATTCGAACAGTCCACTATTCCCATAAGATGTATTCTTGACCTCAAAGTTTAACTCGCCGTCGCCCTTGCCCCTTATGGACTGCCTGAACTGCACTTTCAACATTCTGTGATTGGTTTACCCTGTTCTACTCTCGTGATGTGATCGGTGTCTATGGCATTCCACTGGGACTCTCCTGTCTGTGACGTATCTTTCGGGGTTGTGAGGAGGAAGGACAGTGTGACAGACGGTGCGGAGGGGGCACAATATAAAACTTAAAACTCTCTCTCACTTTTCTAACCTTTCTCTCTTCATTCCTTTCCATTGTTTCCCCTGCCCTTCTCTCTACTCCCTCTAGCCTCTCTCACTTCCTCTTTCACCCTGTCCCTCTCTCAAAATCGTTCCCCATTGTCTCTCATCATCTTATACACCTCTGTCAGGTTACCTTTCATCATCCGTCGCTTCAAGGAGAAACAGATTGAGTTCCCTCAATCTGTTTTCATAAGAAATTATCCCCAGTCTAGGCAACTACCGATATACTTCCTACAGTGAGGCGACCAGAACTGAGCACAGTCCTCCAAGTGGAGTCTGACCAAGGTCCCATGAGGCTACAAAATTACCTCTTTGCTCTTAAATTCAATTCCACGGTTTATGAAGGCCAATACATCGTATGCCCACTTAACCACAGAGTCAAACTCGCAGCTGCTTTGAGCATCCTGCGGACTCAGACCATAAAATCCCTCTGATCCTCCACACGGCCAAGAGTCTTGCCACTAATATTATATTCTGCCATAATATTTGACCTACCAAAATGAACCACTTCACTCTTACCTGGGTTGAACTCCATCTGCTGGTTTTCAGCCCAGGGTTGCTTTCTGTCAATGTCCCGCTGTAACTTCTGACAGCCCGCCACTCTATCCACAACACCTCCAAACGTTGTGTCATCAGCAATCTTAATAACCCATCCCTTCATTTCCTCACCCAGGTCATTTATAAATATCAGGAAGAGTGAAGATCCCAGAACAGATCCCTGAGGCACAACACTGATTTCCGACCTCCATGCAGAATATGACCCGTCTACAGCCACGATGGAAAACCACTTCTATTGGCAAGCCAGTTCTGGATCCACAAAGTAAGTCCCCTTGGATCCCATCCTCCTTACTTTCTCAATAAGCCTTGAATGCGGTACTTTAACAAATGACTTGCTGAAATCCATATACACTACATCTACTGCTATTCCTTCATCAATGGAAGTGAGGAAGTGAGGATTAAGAAATGTATCGCCATTTTTTGGAGTTACATTGTAGACCAGTGAACAGTCTGCTGGATTAGAAGGAACAGATCTTTAGAGATATCGCGGTCTGTTAGAACCATAGAACCAAAGGACATAACAGCAGAGATACAGGCCTTTAGGACCTTCCTGTCTCTGCCGAAACGATTTTCTGCCTAGTCCCACTGACCTGCACCTGGACCTTATCCCTGCATGCCACTCACATCCATGTACCTGTCCAAGTTTTTCTTAAATATTCAAAGTGATCACGCATTTTCCACTTCATCTGGCAGCTCATTCCATACTTCCACCGCTCTCGGTGAGAAGAAGCCCCCCCCCCCACCCAGTTCCCTTTAAACTTTTCCCCCTTCACCCTTAACCCATGTCCTCTGATTTTTTTTGCCCTCCCATAGCCTCAGTGTAAATAGCCTGCTCGCATTCACTCTGCCGATACTATCATAACTTTATATACCTCTATCAAATATCCCCTCATTCTTCCACCCTCCAGGGAATAAAGTCGTAACCTATTTAACCTTTCTCTGTAACTCAGCTTCTCAAGCCCCGGCAACCTCCTTGTAAACCTTCTTTGCGCTCTTTCAACCTTAGTAATCTGTTTCCAGTAAGTTGGTGACCAAAGCTGTATTCAATACTCCAAATTCAGCCTCGCCAGACCCTTATACATCCTCCGCATACCATTCCAACTCTTATACTCAATACTTTGATTTGTGTATGCCAATGTACCAAAACTCTACATGTGAAGCAACTTTTACGGAATGTTTTGTCTGTATTCCCAGATCCCTCTGTTCGACTGCACTCCTCAGAGCCCTACGATTCACCCTGCATGTTCTACCTTGGTTTGTCCTTCCAATGTGCAATACCTCACACTTTTCTGTATTAGGCTCACCTACAATTTTCCCATTTGGTCGAAATCCTTCTGCAAGCTTTGGAAACTTACCCCACTGTCCACCGTATCTCCAACCTCTGCATCCTGAGGAAATTTGCTGATCCAATTTACCACATTATCATCCAGATCATTGATACAGATGACAAACAACAATGGACCCAGCACTGATCCCTATGGCACATCACTAGTCCCAGGCCTCCACTGAGAGAAGCAACCGTCCACTACCACTCTCTGGCTTCTCCCACTGAGACAGTATCTAATGCAATTTACCACCTCGTCATGTATACCTAGCGACTGAATCTTCGTAACTTATCTCCCATGCAGGGCATTGTCAAAGGCTTTACTGAAGTCAATGTAGATAATATCCACTGCCTTCCCTTCATGCACTCTCCTCCTCGAAAAACACGAATAGATTTGTTAAACATGCTTTACCACAAACAAAGCCACGCTGACTCTGCCTAATAATTATCTGTCTATCCGAATACTTGTAGATCCTACTTATTAGTACTCCTTTCTATAATTTACCTGCTGCAGACGTCAGTCCTGCCGGCCTATAATTTTCCGGATTACTTTTAGAGCCTTTTTAAACAATGTAACAACAGAAGCTCTCCTCCAATTTTCCGGCACCTCACCCGTGGATACCGACATTTTAAATATGTCTGCCAGTGCCCCTGCAATTTCAACACCGGTCTCCTTCAAGGTCCGAGGGAATACCTTGTCAGGTCCTGCGCATTTATCTACTCTGATTTGACTCAAGATAGCAAGGACCTTCACCTCTTCATTCTGTGTAGGATCCATAACATCACTACTTCTTTCCCTTATGTGCATTGATTCCATGTCAGTTTCCTTATTAAAGACAGACAGATAAAAATAACATTTAAACTCTCCCCCATTTATTTTGGTTCCATACGTAGCCGACCACTATGATCTTTTAGAGGACCGATTTTTATCTCTTACTATCCTTTTGCTCTTAATATACCTGCAGAACTTCTTTGGATTTTCTTTCAGCTTGTCTGCCAAAGCAACCTCGTGTCTTTTAGCCCTCCTGATTTCTTTCTTAAAGATTGTTTTGTTTTTTTGTACTCGTCAAGCACCTTATTTGCTCATCCTATACATGCCTTATATCTCTCACTTCTTCTTTATCAGAGCTCCAATATCCCGTGAGAACTAGGCTTCTTTATTCGTATTCACTTTGTCTTTATTCCTGACAGAAACAAACAAACTGAAAGTTTCTCATTTGAAGGCCACCCACTTACCAATCACATTCTTGCCAGAGATTAGCTTGTCCCAATCCAATGACTTACATTCTTATTTCTTCAAATATGGCCTTTTTTTCCAGTTTTGAAATTCAACCCGAAGACCCGATCTATCTTTATACATGATCAAGTTGATACAAATACATGATCTGTGATCTGCAGTTTCTTGCGGCCATATAACTACATAACCATATAACAATCACAGCAGGAATACAAACCATCTCGGCCCTTCTATTCCGTGCCGAACGCTTACTTTTACCTCGTCCCACCGACCTGCATGCAGCCCATAACCCTCCATTCCTTTCCTGTCTATATACCGATACAACTTTACTTTCAATGACAATACGGAACCTGCCTCTACCACTTCGACTGGAAGCTCGTTCCACACGGCTGCTACTCTTTGAGTAAAGAAGATCCCCCTCGTGTTACCCCTAAACATTTCCCCCCTAACGCTGAACTCATGAACTCTTGTTTGGATCTTCCCTACTCTCACTGGAAAAAAGCGCCTATCCACGACATCATCTATAACCCACAGAATTATAAATATCTCCATCAAGTCTCTCCTCAACCTTCTACACTCCAAATAATAAAGTCCTAACCTGTTCAACCTTTCTCTGTAACTTAGATGCTGAAACCCAACTAACATTCTAGTAAATCTCCTCTGTACTCTTTGTACTTTGTTGACATCTTTCCGATAATTCGGTGACCAGTACTGTTCCAACTTCAGGGAACTATGCACCATTATTCCTAGATCACTCTGTTTTACTGCTTTCCTGAATGCCCTACCATTTAACATGTATGTCCTATTTGAATTTTTCCTACCAAAATGTAGCAGCTCACACTTATCAGCATTAAACTGCTTCTGCCTTCTTTCAGCACACTCTTCTAACTGACCTTAATCTCTCTGCAAGCTTTGAAAACCTACTTCATTATCCATAATGCCACCTACATAGTATCTTCTGTATAATTACTAATCAAATTTACCATCCCATCATCCAGATCATTAAAGTATATGACAAACCACATGACCATTCCAGAAACTAGTGGTATGAGTCATAAGGCTCCTGTACCTTTTTCCTGTAGGTTGAGGGGTAATAACCGTTCCTGAACCTGGTGGTGTGAGTACTGAAGCTCCTGTACCTCATTCCTGATGTTTGAGTGGTAATAACCGTTCCTGAACCTGGTGATGTGAGTACTGAAGCTCCTGTACCTCATTCCTGATGTTTGTGTGGTAATAACTGTTGCTGAACCTGGTGGCGTGGTTCCTGAGGGGCCTGTACCTCTTTCCAGAAGGTTGAGGGATAGAAGCTGTACCTAAACCTGGTCGTGTGGATTCTGAAACTCCTGGAACCACTTCCTTTTGGTTGAGGGGAAATAACTCTTACACAACCTGGTGGTGAATGCCCTGATGTTCCCGAAACTTCTTCCTGATGTTTGCTTGTTATTAACTGTTCTTGTATCTATAGGAAAGCGCGATGTGTTTCCTGTACCTTCTACCCGAATGTTGAGGGGTAACAACTGTTCCAGAAACTGGTGGTGTGTGTGCTGAGGTTCCTGTACCTCTTTCCTGATGTTTGATGGATAATAACTGTCCCTGTACCTGGTGGTGTGAGTCCTGAGGCTTCTCTTCCTCCTTCCTGATGGATGAGGGTTAGTATCCGGTCCTGAACCCGATGCTGTGAATTGCGATGCTCCTGTACCCGCATCCTGCTGGCTGAGTTGAAATAACCTTTGCTGAACTAAGGGGTGTGTGTCTTCTGGACCGATATCTGCAGTGAACGATTCTGCGAAAAATGGATGGTTGCAGGGTAATCTCCATTCAGTGAATGTACCCGAGACAATCTATATCAGTAATGACATGATGTCTCTCTGAAGGTTTAGAATTTCTTTGCAAACAATACTCAAACGGTCACTCACTGTTCCTTGCTCCCCAATTACAGAACAAACTTGTTGCCAGGGATGGATCAACAGGAAAGGCGCTCATATTATCTCATATCAACGGTGGCAAAACATCACGATGAGGCGAAGAAAGAATGTTCAAACAATGTTTCAAAGCTGCTGGAAATGAGCTCAATCGAGGAAGAGGTTTGTGCCAGATCATGTGTGGATGAATCTACCCTGTCCGAAGCCTGACAAAGTGAATCTCCCTCCACACCGTCCTGTCACACACGCTCCCGGGGTCAGACACAGAGTGAATCTCCCTCCACACCGTCCCATCCCACACTCCCGGGGTCAGACACAGAGTGAATCTCCCTCCACACCGTCCCATCCCACACTCTCCCGGGGTCAGACACAGAGTGAATCTCCCTGCACACCGTCCTGTCACACACGCTCCCGGGGTCAGACACAGAGTGAATCTCCCTCCACACCGTCCCATCCCACACTCCCGGGGTCAGACACAGAGTGAATCTCCCTCCACACCGTCCCATCACACACTCCCGGGGTCAGACACAGAGTGAATCTCCATCCACACCGTCCTATCACACACTCCCGGGGTCAGACACAGAGTGAATCTCCCTCCACACCGTCCCATCCCACACTCTCCCGGGGTCAGACACAGAGTGAATCTCCCTCCACACAGACCCATCACACACTCTCCCGGGGTCAGACACAGAGTGAATCTCCCTCCACACCGTCCCATCACACACTCCCGGGGTCAGACACCGAGTGAATCTCCCTCCACACCGTCCCATCCCACACTCCCGGGATCAGACACAGAGTGAATCTCCCTCCACACCGTCCCGTCACACACTCTCCCGGGGTCAGACACAGAGTGAATCTCCCTCCATACCGTCCCATCACTCACTCTCCCGGGGTCAGACACAGAGTGAATCTCCCTCCACACCGTCCCATCACACACTCCCGGGGTCAGACACCGAGTGAATCTCCCTGCACACCGTCCCATCACACATTCCGTGGTCAGACACAGAGTGAATCTCCCTCCACACCGTCCCATCACACACTCCCGGGGTCAGACACCGAGTGAATCTCCATCCACACCGTCCCGTCACACACTCCCGGGGTCAGACACAGAGTGAATCTCCCTCTACACCCTCCGATCACACACTCCCGAGCTCAGACACAGAGTGAATCTCCTCCGACACCGTCTTCTCACACACTCCCGGGGTCAGACACAGAGTGGAGCTCCCTTAACACCGAATCTTCATACACTCCCGGCGTCAGACGCAGGGAGAAGCTCCCTCCACTCTATCCCATCACACCAATCCGGGGTCTGACATGAGGTGTATCACTCTCCACACCGTCCCATCACACCAATCCGGGGTCTGACATGTGGTGTATCACTCTCCACACCGTCCCATCACTAAACTAGAGCTGTCGGGGCATGAGAACCGAACTGAAGTGACTATGGAAGAGGAGGTTGGCTTACAGATAGAGAAAACTTGGAGACAGAGGGAGGACGGGGAACTGATAGAGAAGTGACGTGCTCAGACCAAAGGTTTGGGATACGTCTATTATAACGCAAAGACTGTTGTGATCAAAACGGATGAGCTTAAAGCGTGGATAAGTATTTGAAAATATGATGCAGTGTTCATTCCGGAGACTTTGATAGGTCAGGGACAGAATTTGTTAATTCAAGTGCCAGGTTTTATATTTCTCAGAAATGACAGGGATAGAGAGAAAAGAGGTCGGGGCGAGACACTGTTGATCACAGTTATTTTC